>NC_056749.1:533472976-533595476 GCF_019279795.1 Protopterus annectens | reverse complement strand
TGTGATTCCTGCACTCAGAAGATGTCCATTACTGACAGACACACTAGTTGTGTGTACTGTCTGGGTTCACTCCATGTTCAAGACTTCTGCTCCATTTGTCATAGTTTTAGAGCCAGGATCTTGCAGGAGAGGAGGAATAAGCTTATATTGAGGGGCTTATTAAAAGTGGATGAAAAAATCAGATCAAAAAATCAGACAAGACTCAAAAGTCTGCTTCATCGGCTCCAGTGTCTGCGCCGACAAGCAGCACCAAACATGATGCTTTTTCGGCTCCGAAAGTTCTCGGAGCCAAGAAACATGGTTCTCCCTCAGCTCTGTCTGTCTCATTGGAGCCATTGTGGAGCCGAAAGAGGAGCTGGTCACTATCTTTGGAGGCTGTTTGCTTGGTGCCAGTGTCTTCTTTATTACAGTCAGTGGCAGGTAGCCGCAAGTCTTCCAGTCATTCCTCTAGATCCTCCAGGTTTTCAGATGATGACGTGGAGTGGGTAGTGAAGAGGTTGCTTTGGATCCGGGCCCTAGCTGAAATTCTCTTGAGCCCAGCCCATCAGATCTTGGAGCCAACAATGGTACCTTCTACAATGCCTTTTTCTCCTCCAACTTGAACGAGCTTGGAGCCAGAGAGTATGGAAGTCATTGTGCTGGATCCACTAGAGCCAGTAATCACTACTGATATCTTGGCTCCGACGTCTGCTCTGGTTTCCTCAATGTTTTTGTCCATTGACTGACCTGGGGGCCGACACTCCCTGGTCAGCGCTGGTGGGGTGAGTCAAGTCAGACCCTTGTTCGAACTGGCTCTCCCACTCGGCGGCTCGTCTCAGGTGAGTTTGGCTCCCACATCTCCCTTGGAGCCACCCTCCTCAGTGCCAAGGAGATCTCCTGGCCTCTTGTGGCCAGAATCTCTTTTGGCTCAGGACTGTGGTGCCTTCGAGGTGATGCAGAGTGTGCTCTCAACTGTGTCTGCTCCACCTTCAGCTCCAGTCTTTCTTCCCCCTAAGAGACCAGTGTCCACCTCTTCATTACCTCTCCGTCACCCACAGAGTAGAGAGCCAGTGCCCCAGGAAGCCACAATGGGTGGATTCTCCTCTTCCGATACCTCCCCAGAACATCCCACAGAGGAGGTCCCTCAGAAGAAACTGTGTAAGAGAAAGCACATAGACTCCCCTGAGTCTGTCATTTCTGATACCAACTTACAGGATTCATAAGGGTCCCCAAGGTCACCCTCTGAGGATGTCTTTTTTTCAGACATCCTGAAGATCCTTAAACAGAGGGGTGGCTGAAAGTCCCTTTCCCCTTCTGAAGATGAGTCAGTATACCTGGAGGCATTTGGCTCTCGCCCCTCCACCTCTTGGATGTCTCCACCTTTTGACCCTCTCCTGGGTTTGGTGAGCCGAAAGGTGTGAGACCCTCTGGACTCAGTGGACCCCATTCCACAGAGGCCTAATAAGTTCATTACTGCCCCGGATTATAGGCAGTATTTAACTAAAGGGGTTCCTGTAGATGCAATGGTGTGGCAGCGGCCACAAAAAAGGAGTTAGATGAAACTTCTGTATGTGTTCATCCACAGAACAAGGATTCTCATACGATGGACAGATACAGGAAGCGTATGTTCTCCTCAGTGGCTTTTACTTTATGATCGCTGAATTATGTGTCACATTTCACAAGACTTCAAAGGGATCTCCTAAAAGAGCTAGGAGATACCCTGCAAGGTTCTACAGCCCAGGACTTATCTTATAAAATTAACTCCCAGCTTGCAACCTTAACCTCCATATCTAACTCCTCCATGTGGCTCATATCTTATGTAGCCGATGGAGCGAGCAGGGCAGGAGGCACAGGAATAGCTCTTTATAGACATTCCTGGATGCACATTTGTGAGTTTGTTGAACCCTTCCGTTCTTCCTTTACTGACACTCCCTTTGATGGCTTGTCATTGTTCGGGCCTAAAGTAAAAGAAACTCTCATGAGAAGCCAACAAGATGGTAAGACTCTGTCTGCTGTTGGAGTCTGTTTTTCCATCCCTACCAGACCTTATCCTAAAAGTCAAAAGGGCAGAAAAATGTGGTTCCGTAAATCCAAAGGAGCCTTATCTGACACTCATGGTGATCCTTCCCCCAGGGGCAGAGGGGGAAACAATGGAAGATGCCGTCCACGTGGCAGAGGAGGGTCTGCAAAACCAGGGCGACTGAGATAAATTCTCTGGTAGGCCCTTCCAGCATTCCTGAAAGGAGGCCCGCCTCTCCACCTCTGGAGGTAGTTGGGGGGAGAATATCGCTGTACCCAGATGCCTGGCTGAATTTGACTCAAGACAAATGGGTACAGTCCATTATATCCAGAGGATACAACATCCCCTTCCAATGTACACCTCAGCCACCAAAGTTTATCCCAGACATTCCACCCAGTCAGAGGCCTCAAGCAATACTAGGAATACAAACATTGCTAGAAAAAAGAGTCATCCAAGAAGTCCCCACAGACCAACTAGGATCCGGAAATTACTCAAGGTTCTTTTTGGTTCCAAAAAAGACAGGGGATTAGAGACCCATATTGGATCTCAGCAGACTAAACAAGTCAGTGAAAAAGTCAAAGTTCTGGATGGTAACACTGCAGTCTATACTCCTATTTCTGGGAAAAGACAGTTGGATGTGCTCGTTAGATCTTCAGGATGCGTACTACCACATAAAGATGGACAGGTGCTCAAGAAGATTTCTACGCTTCCGGCTGGGAGCCAGTCATTACCAGTTCAGAGCTCTGCCCTTTGGACTCAACACAGCCCCCAAGGTGTTTACCAAATGCATGGCAGTAGTCACAGCTCATCTGAGTTGCCAAGAATTCCAGGTGTTTCCATATGTAGATGACTGGCTCCTAACTGCCAGCACCAAGCAACTACTGATCAAAGCAAGAGACTACACCATCCATCTCTTCTCAAAACTAGGCATTACTATAAATACAGAAAAATCTGCCTTGTTACCATCACAGCATATTACATTAATTGGTGCAGATTTAAATACAAATGACATGTCGGAAAGGCTACCTCAGGAAAGGATACAGACGCTACGTAGGCAAGTGATTATTTTACTCAACAAGAACAGAGTACAGGCAAGATTTGTGCTGAAAGTCCTAGGTTCTATGGCAGCGAGGATAACATAACTTCCCATGACACAACTTCACATGAGAATACTGCAGTGGCTACTCTTCGCCTAATGGTCCATGCAGGAGTAACCCATGTCTCACGAAATTTTCATAACTCACTCTTGCAAAAAGGACCTACTTTGGTGGGTTCAGTCCACTCAGGTAACAATGGGTAGACCGTTTGTACTTCTTCAACCTATCACTACACTAACCACAGATGCGTCCCAGATAGGGTGGGGGGGGCATTATCTGGGACAGATGGTCCAAGGAGTTTGGAAAGATCATGAGTACCATTTGCATATCAATGTCCTAGAGATGAGGGCTGAGCTTCTGATGTTGCAAGCACTTCAAGACTCTCCTCCCATGAAGACTATTGCAATTCAGACAGACTATGTCAGTGGTATGATACATCAGCAAACAGGGGGACCGGATCCTACCCTCTATGTTGAGAGGCCCAGAGAGTATGGCAATGGGTGATATATTCTCAACGCTTTCTGACAGCAACGCTTATCCCAGGTAAATCCAGTGTTATAGCAGACAGGCTAAGCAGAGCGATTCTCATGCCTCACGAGTGGTCCCTCAGTCAGGAAGTTTCAAATCAAATTTTTTGCAAATGGGGCCAGCCTTGCTGTGACCTTTTTGCCACTCCCTTCAATTCCAAATGCAACAACTACTTTGCCCTAATTTCCCATCCGGGAAAGTCACCAGGAGATGCACCGGTTCACGATTGGCCCCTGTGTCTTCTTTATGCCTTTCCTCCATTTCCTTGGATTCCAAAGGTCATGCAGAAAGCAAAGTTGTTGAGTCGCAGGTTAATTCTCATTATGCCACACTGGCCTCATCAGATTTGGTTCCCCTTCCTTTGGCCCTACCTTCAGGAGGACCCATGGATTCTGGACCCAGTGCTGGAACTTCTGACGCATCAGTCAGGAATGCTCCATCCTGCACTCCACACCCTCAAGCTGACAGCTTGGCTGCTCCACTTCCGCTCTTAGCCAGGCTTCTGGAATTGTCCCCTGCAGTTCGTTACATTCTAGTTTCTTCGCACAAGCAGGCGACTAGGAATCTCTATGCAAGAAAATGGAAGAGGTTCTCTTGTTGGGCTGACAAAAGACATATAGATTCTTTTACAGCATCTATACCTGTAATCCTGTAATTTCAAAAAGAAACCTTTAATCAAGGGGCAGTGGCAGCTACTATTCAAGTTCAATTAGCTGCTATTTTTAATTATCATGTGGGAGAATCAGGATCTAGTCTAATGTCTCATAGACTATGCAAAGCCTTCCTAAAAGGTACCTTTCTGTTAAGACCTCCCTTCAGAGAACCTCCTCCTCCTTGGGACCTCAATCTAGTATTATCATCTTTGATTCTGCCCCCTTTCGAACCAGCATCATCCTGTTCATTAAAATTTTTATCTTGGAAAATACTCTTCCTGACAGCAATTACTTCAGCCAGAAGAGTATCAGAGTTGCAAGCCTTGTCTATCCGTTCACCTTATTTGATCTTCCATAAAGATAGTGTTTCCCTCAGAACAAATCCTTCCTTCTTACCAAATGTTTGTTCTCGAGCCAATTTAAACCGGAATGTAGAATTACCAGTGTTTTTTCCAAACTATGGCAACAAGGCAGAGTATAATCTCCACCAACTGGATGTGCATAGACAGTTACATTTTTACTTGCAGAGGACAAAACAATTTAAAAAGTCAGACCAATTGTTTGTCTCCTATTCAGAAAATAAAAAAGGTTTGGCAATCTCAAAAGTTACTTTGTCCAAATAGCTTACTGAAACCATCACATATGTCTATGATTCCCACAATAAGGAACCACCAGGGAAAATCAAAGGGCCTTCAACTAGAGCAGTATCTACCTCCATTACCTTCCAATCCAGACTTCCACTGGATTCAGTTTGTGCTGCTGCTACATGGATGAATCCTCATACCTTTATTACTCATTACAAAGTAGATGTGGCCTCCCGGGACAGGGCATCCTTTGGTTCCACTGTCCTGAGGAGTTTATTCCCTTGAGCCACCCAAGAAAAAGGTGCTGAGGACTCTGTCCGAAACAGAAAGACTAAGGGCGAGATGGGACAACATAACATAAAGAAGTTATGTACTCACCATAGCGCTCCATGTTTGTTGTCCAGTATCTCGCCTTCAATATTGCGTCCCTCCCAGCCATCCCCCTCCTGGAGTATCTAGAGGAATTTTTCTCAGAAACTGGCAGATAAGGTCTGATTCCCTTCTTGCCTTTTCTTGTTAATCTTTTTGACAATATGTTTTTTTCAGATATTATCCTTTTGGATATTGTACATATCATAGGAACCTTCCTTCTCAAACGGGATCTGTGGAATAGCCGCTAAGCACCATGGGATAGGACTCAACCTTGAGCCAGTAGAAGCTCTCGAGCTTTAGTACAGGCTGAGTCAGAGATGAGGTTTCGGCTCCTAACCCAAACAGCAAGACTGAAGGTGAGATACTGGACAACAAACGTGGAACGTTATGGTGAGTACATAACTTCTTTTTTTTTACCATTTTTTTTGAGGTCCAAATGCTGTGGTGCCACAATTCCCAAGTGGCACCCCTTAATTTCTGATTTTCCTAGCTTTTTTTTTTTTTTCCCTGTCTTTTTTCCGGACTGACGTCACCGCGTGGAGGCATGTGCTGTGACGTCAGCTCCGTAATCAGCTTGAGCCAGGCTCAGGCACTAGTCTATGATGACTCAAAGAAGCTGCAGTGCCTACTTCCCCATCTTTTTCTGCAAATGGCAGGCCGCAGACACTAGTACTATCAGTGTTTTTTAAATGCAGAGTCTGCAGCAGCAGACAGAGTGTTCAGTAGACCTGACCTGACCCCTTGTTTTTTCCCTAATGCCTGTCCTCACTGTCCTCTTTCAGCAGCTGGAATGGATATGTAATGGCAATGGCCCAGGCATGGCAGAGAATATTAAATCCAGAGTTTCCAGACCCAGGTTTTCTAGCTTGAGTAGTAGTGAGTGCCAGGGTGGTATTTTTAACCATTTCTTACCCTTGTCCAGATGTCATATATATGATGATCATTGTACAGTACCTAAACAGTCAGAAGAACAGACTATTGCTTGCTCTGCTTACAAAATCTGTAATGTGCAGTCTGCTGTGTCAGTGTGCTTATTATTGCTTAATTATTAAGTGCCGGGGGGGGGTGGCATGGGCCGTGGTGTGCATTTGGGGCAGCAGCAGTAAAAGAGAATGAGTATAAATAATATAAAATATAGATTTACTGGTCATCTCTCATTCCTCCGCAGGCTCCATGCCAAAATATGATGTTCTGGTGCTGGAAAGAACTGACAGACTATTATTACTTGCATGCATTCATGTAAGTAAAAACACTTGTCCTCGAAGGTTGCTCCTTCAAGTCAGTGTTAAAAGCAAGCCGCAAAAGCTGTCAGTGTGGATATTTTGCAACGTGTGATGATGGCAGTATATTAGCATTTAGAATGGGGAACAGTAATTTATGTACAGAACAGGGAATGGTTTATTCTGTTAAAAATGGGGAACAGTTATGAATAATTCTAATTCACCACAGGTTTGGCAGTGCGAGATGCGAGTTCACACAGGCACAGCACTTCTTTCTTCTTCCTGCTCCAGGTAATATGTGCTGTTATTGCATTCAGAATGGGGGAACAGTTATTTATGTACAGAATGGGGAACAGTTATTATTAATTCTAATTCATAGGGACATGAACAGTCTTTTATGTATGTGCTGCTATTGCATTCAGAATGGGGAATGGTTTATGTACTAAGTAAGTTGAATTGTACTTCACTTAATTGCAAGCCTAGTGTATTTCTCTCACTCAATTCTTGGGAACGGTAGTGCTCTTTGCATTTTTAATGTCTGCAGTTCCTTTTTTACAGTTTGATTTGAATGTACAAGGAGCAGAATGGGGAACAGTTTATTGCAATCAGAACGGGAAAATGTTATTATTAATTCTAATTCACAGGGACAGGAACAGTCTTTTATTTATGTACTGCTATTGCATTCAGAATGGGGAATGGTTTATGTACTAAGTAAGTTGAATTGTAGTTCTCTCACTCAATTGCAAGCGTAGTGTACTTGCCTCACTCAGTTCTTGGGAATGGCAGTGCCCTTTGCATTTTTGAATGTCCGCAGTTCCATTTTTACAGTTTGATTTGAATGTACAAGGTGCAGAATGGGGAACAGTTTATTGCATTCAGAATGGGAAACAGTTATTATTAATTCTAATTCACAGGGGCAGGAACAATCTTTTATTTATGTACTGCTATTGCATTCAGAATGGCAAATTGACAGGAACAGTCTTTTATTTATGTTCTGCTATTACATTCAGAATGGGAATGGTTTATGTAGAACTAAGATGACTTGTTTTTCTCTCAATTGCAAGCATGGTGTATTCTCTCACTCAATTCTTGGGAATGGTAGTGCCCTTTGCTGAATATACAAGGTGCATTTTGCAAGCAGTCCTTTGCATGTAATGCTTCTCACACTCAATTTCTGGGAATAGTAGTGCCCTTTGCATTTCTGAATGTCCATGGTTTCTTTTTTACAGTTTGATTTGAATGTACAAGGTGCATTTTGCACGCAGTCCTTTGCATGTAGTGCTTCAGTTCTTTGCTGCATTTGGAATGTAGTGCTTCAGAGGTGTGTGTGTGTGTGTGTGTGTGTGTGTGTGTGTGTGTGTGTGTGTGTGTGTGTGTGTGTGTGTGTGTGTGTGTGTGTGTGTGTCTGTGTGTGTGTGTGCATGTGTGTGCGTGTGTGTGTGTGTGTGTGTGTGTGTGTGTGTGTGTGTATTTGGAATGGAGGTGTGTGTGTGTGTGTGTGTGTGTGTGTGTGTGTGTGTGTGTGTGTGTGTGTGTGTGTGTGTGTGTGTGTGTGTGTGTAAAATGCTCCAGTTACATATAACTGGTAGTTAAGGTTACTCACACTCACACCCTGCACCTTAGGTACAAAGAGCAAGAGCATAAATTCTCTACCCATACCACCATTCATGATTTGTGGGTTTTTTCAACTGTCCAAAGTTTCACAGAATGTTTGGCTCATACTTTGGTCTGTTCATCTTCAAATTTGTGTTTTTGTGGCAAATCAGTGAGAACTCATTTCACTAAATAATTATAACCATTATAGTTTCAGTCTTCCTATCTTTCAGGAAACACATGGTAACACAAAACATTTTATTCTAGCAACTTTCTAAGATTATACTAGCAATGTTTAAAATGTGTCCCTGGTTTTGGGCCTTTGTCCCCCCCCCAATAAGTTTTGGCTTTTTCCAGATTTCTTGTGCTGCATATTTCTTCAAGGGGGCAGAAGTTTGGTGCTGCTTATGTCACATCTGTTTGTGTTAGTAGCACAACAGGTAGTATACTTGCTTTGGATGCACAAGGCAGTGAGTTCTACTACCACAGTATGTAGATGGATTGCTGATACTTTACTGTGTTGCGCTTTTAAAGGAGGTGAACACACTAGGTTATCAGTTTTTTTAATGCAACATAGGCAATTTATTCTTCAAGAGCAACAGGCACTTTATTTGTAGATGAAACAATGAAATATAAAGTGGTTTGCTGCCAGCAACCTCTTCATTAGTTACAGATCCCTTTAATGTGGAATTATTTAGATGACTTTTGCATTTTCTTTGACTATGGGTTTCATGTTGTTTCAGTGTATTAGTTTCAAGGGGAGAGACGTTTTAATGCTGTCTATTTTCATTTTCTGTGATATAAAATGTAAAATAAAAGATTTAAATGAAACACAAATAATCATTGTGGAAGTAAAGCAGTATGCACATCACAGTGTTTGTGGTAAATGGGGTGAAATAGCCAAGTAATGGGACATTGGAATGGCTGCAGGGGGGAGGGCTGTGTATGGGGGCCCCATTCACCCATGATTTTGTGAGGGGGGAAGAGCGGCAAGCTCAGACACCCCCGAGAAGCACAAACTATATTTGCACCACTGATCAGTAGGCCATGGAGAATGACTTTTGGAGATCCTAGCAAACTATAATATTCTTTTGCTAAGATTAGAATATTGCCTGCCATTAAATCCCCTACTTTTTACCACAAAACCCACATCCTGCAAGTCACCAAAAACAAAATCCTAAGGTTCGTCTTCTCCCTTCCCAGTGAACTTCATTGCTACACATTAAAAAAAAAATGGTTACCATTTACTACAGGGTCCAGAGCCATATTGTGTTTGTCTATTCGCATTTGAAAGTTGGTATCCCACAATTCCATTGGGGTGGGTGGGGTTACATAATTGTGTATGCAGATTTTATGTTAATCAACATACAGATTTGTACACATTAAAAAAAAAATGGTTACCATTTACTACAGGGTCCAGAGCCATATTGTGTTTGTCTATTCGCATTTGAAAGTTGGTATCCCACAATTCCATTGGGGTGGGTGGGGTTACATAATTGTGTATGCAAATTTTATGTTAATCAACATACAGATTTGTACCTATTTTTCATGGGCCTTTGCCCAGATTTTTTGATGTTTCCAGGTTGAGAGGTATGGCAGTGAAACAAAATTTATTGACAAAAGTACTCAGTTCAGAAATTTCACCCACAAAAGGCTTCTCAAACTGCTGTCATTATAATCCACCAACATATGTACTCATCAGTTCTTACCACTTTATTGACTGCAGACACATCACATGTCTGTTGTCACAGGAAGAAACTCATTAACAAATCAGGGCTTTAGTCCTTCACAGTGGCGGATCCAAGAATTTGCAAAAGGGTGGGCGCAGTCTGGTCAGCTGAGTATAGGGGTGAGACTGGGAAGTGGGACACTGGGTTTTGTGGTTGTGGAAAGATTACCTTAAAAAGGTCTGACGTGGAAAGACAGCAGTATACGTTCAGTTCCAGATGATGTTACTCTGGATGTGGCAGTAGAAACAGGTATTTCCTGTACAGCACACAGTACACATACAGACACTATAAGTATTTTCACTGTTTGCCTGGAAGAGATGATTGGTTACCTATTCCAAGCCACAGTCTCCTTCCATGGCATAGTGGGCATATGCACTGTTATGAACTTGGAAAGTATCCCACTGAAGGTGAAAACAGCCATGGATAAATATTTAGTCTTTTAAAATGAAATAATGACTTATGTGGAAACAGAGAAGTTCAGTTAAGTTTAAGTATCACACTAAGCAAGGAAGTAGATGTCATGTAAAAATCACAAAAAACAAATACTCATTTTAGTTACGAGCAGTGTCTAAAAATATTGTAATCACTGCAGCATTTTAGAAAGGATTGTAAGTCAAAACCAACTTTGTTATGCAAGATATAATATAAACTACAGGCACAGATGTTTGCATTAATTAGTAAAAGCTACATTTAAATGATGTACCAAATAACTAAACTGCTAAAACTTTCCTAAGCAGACCATAATGTTTTTGGACAGTTTACTGTTCTTGCAATGATTTTAAGCACAATTAATTTTCTTTAGGAAGTCTTTTAATAAAAAAAAAATCCTGCTGTACCTTGTCTGTCCTTTTAACAAGTTCTAGACTAGGTGTGGGAGGGGGAGGCAATGCCTGTCTCCAGGAGTTCAGAAATGTCAATATTGGCTGTCTTCGTTCTCAAATTAAAGTCCATTGAAAGTAAACAAAAGGAAAGGAAAAAGCTTGTTCTGGGAGGAGAAAGATGGAAAACAAAGGAAGAAGTGTGTTTCAAGAAAGAGTATGAGAGAGAGAGAAAAACAGGAAAAGGAAGAAGCATGCTTTGGGAGAGAGTTCAAGAGAGAAAGACGGAAAGAAGTGTGTTTCAAGAGAGAGAAGTTTCAGATAGAAAGATGGAAAGGAAAGCAACAGGAGTGTTTATAGTGACAAAGACAGAAAAGAAGTGTGTCTGGAGAAAAAGCATTGTAAATAACATTACTATGAGAGTAAGTGGTTGCTTCTCAGTTAGGACTTGGGGAATTGTATGTATAACATTGGTTAGAAATATACAGGAGTGTGAGCTAGGCATGCTAGAAGAAAAACAGATCTGTTTGTTACCTTAAGTTCAGGGAACTACATGATGGCAGTCCACCACTACCATAAATTATGCAATTGAGTTTCCCACATTTGGGGATATCATAGGAGTCAACCCAACTAAATGTTCAATGACTCAGGTAACAGAAGTAGAAAGGGCTGTCACCAAGCTTAAGGAGCCTATAACAAGGAAAGTAACAAGAGCTCATGTAGAGGTATTAGAAATATTTCAAAAATTGTATGAAAGTCTGTTTAAAGTGGAGATATATGGAAATCAAGAAAAGATAAAAATGGAATTGTTTATGGAAGAAATAAATATGCCAATGTTAGAAGCAGATGAGACTCAATTACTAACAAGACAGGAGGAGATGAGATTAAAATGGTGATGTATAACCAATCTACATGAAAGTCCCTATGAATAGATGGTATTCCTGTTGAAGTTTAGAAGCTAAGAGGGGAAAACACTGTTAAAGATCTGAAGGGTTTTGTTTAACAGTATTTTAAGAGGAGGAAAAGTACCAACATCCTGGAAGAAAGCAGTGATAGATGTAATACCTAAAGAGGGTAAAGATCCATCAGAACCAGCTTCATACAGCCCCATTTCAGTACTAAACCATGACTATGAAGTGTTTATGTCTATAATGGCTAAAGGAATGGCAAAAATGATGCCAGAATTGATAGATATGGATTGATGTGGTTTTGTGCAGGGGAGGAAAACATTTGACAACATTAACAGAACACTGATGATCCAGAGGGAAGCAGAATGTAAGAAAATACCACTGTTGTTGGTGGGTCTTTCTGCAGAGAAAGCATTTGGCAGAGTAAGCTGGGACTTTATGAGCAGAGCAATGGAAGCATTTGCATTTCCTGATAAAATTATAAGTTTGATTAGGAGTATATATGAGGGATTGGAGGTGAATATTAAAGTGGGTAGGGTCCTCTCCAATAATTTCTGCTTGAGCAGAGGAACACGGCAGGGATGTCCTCTTTTCCTCTTTGTTATTTGCATTATATTTAGAACCACTGAGAAAGAAAATAAGGGACTAAGGATATAATTTGCATGGTTAGTCAAATAAAGCCGGCTCTATTTGCATTTAGGAGTATGGATAAAAAAGATTCTTGTGTGGCAGCAAAGGATATGTGGGAAGAGAATAAAAAACAATACAAAAACTGAGAAAATCAAAGCTACTGTTATATGGTTATATGTTATATGATATATGTTATAATATCAAATATACTGTTATATGGATATGGATAATAAGATGCAAGCAATTAAAATGTTTTTAGTCCCTTTAGTCTTATACGTAGGCCAGGCATATTTTTATCAACCATAGGAGAAGTTGTGGATAGCAATTAACAGAGAGATGAAGGATTTTCTCTGGAAGGGGAAGATGGCAAGAGTTAAGTGGGATAAGATGATTCTTCCAATAGAACAAGGCAGATTGGGATTACCCGATTTGAAGGGGTATTTCAGAGCTACACAGTTAAGACAGCTATACATAGCACAAGCAGAAACCTAAAATGACAGTACCAACTGCAGTCCAAGCATACGTTTCCAAATAACCTTTACTTTGTTAGCGCTTTCATGCAGACACTTTCCGCACTTCTTCAGACAAAGTTACAGACTTGTGATGCAACTTATATAATCACATACACAATTAATTCATTAAACAATTAAATAGTTAAAACCAATTAATTAATCAAGTCTAAATTCATATTTTTAACTACACAGTCACCAAATCTATAAAACTCAATGTTCAGTAAACTTTTCATAATAGAAAAAACTAACATTGTTTACAAATTCCAACACCGTATTGTAAATATAAAACATGAAAAAGTTTGTTGTCAATAATAAAGAATATAATTATATATGTATGTATGTTATATTATGATATAAATAATATAAATAATATAAATGAATGGCCAAATTGATGTTTCCTAATCTATGCAACTACAATTCAAGAACAACAAGAAGACCCAGAACAGGAGATTTTACAACCGTCGCAAGAAATGATGGACTTTGAACATGGTATGCCACTAATCGCTTATAACAGCAGTAGAGACTTTAAGGTCTATAATTACACTGTTTTTACACCTGAAAATGAATTTATTGACGTTTTGGCAAAAGGGTTCAATTTTGCTTTGCCTAATAGCTTAAATTTATCACGTGTACTATGTGACCTTAAACTCTACACTAGGAAATTGAATCTAAACATGATGTTTAGGGGCAATCCTGTTATCTTGAACGATGAAAGGGTGCCCAGTACATACAATCCCCCACTTAACAGTAATATAGCAGCATTTGAAAAGGTTTCTGAAATGCACTTAAGGGGCTTGTACAATAAATATAAAAATTTTCAGGAAGGGGACATGCATATTAAGCAAATGATACAAACAGTGAAGAGTCATCAGATAAGGGTTATGAAACCCGATAAAGGCGGGGGTGCAGTTCTAATGTATGAGGCTGATTATAATAGACGCATGCGATCAATGTTAACTTCTGACCACTACGAAGTTATATCTAGAAATGAGCTTAATCAAGCTTTTTATAAAGTTAAGAACACCTTAAATGACATGTTTATAGATGGGAGCCTCACTTTAGATCAATACCAGTATTTAGACATGGTATCCCCCCGCATTCCCGTAATGTTTGGAGTCCCCAAACTCCATAAAGGGTTATCTAATTTAACTTTTAGATCCATTATCGACGGGAGGCAATCTATAACATATGCCTGCGCTAAATGGGTCGACAACAAACTAAAAAGTATTTTAGACGGAATCACAGATTTGTATCGATTCATGGCATGTTCTTAAACATCTTAATTCCATTCCCTTCCACGATGAGTACAGGTTTGTAACAGCTGATGTTACAAATTTGTACACAGTCATCCCACAGGATACAGGTCTTGAATGGGTCAGGGACCTACTTCTGCTTAAACACATCAGTGGTTTAGAAATAGACTTGATTATAGCATTATTAGAATTAGTGTTGAATAATAATTATTTCCTGTTTAAAGACCAAATTTACTTGCAAAAAACAGGGGTAGCGATGGGCTCCCCCTGTGGTGGCACGTTCGCCAATTCGGTCATGGCGTTCTGGGAACGAACTTATTTGTTCAATGATTGTATATTCAATCAAATAGTCGTATGGTACACGCGATACCAGGACGACATTTTCATGATTGTAAAAGGAAGTGATGAACAAATTAATTCCCTGATGCACAACATGAATTCTTTTACTTCTTTTCTGGAATTCTCTTTTGTTTCAGAACATGAATCAATTAACTTTCTTGATATTTCAATCTGTAAGGACTTGGTTAAAAAATGTTTTGTTACTTGTATTCACAGGAAAAAACTATATAGTAATTCGTTATTACACTTCACTAGCAATCACCCATATCCACAGAAAAGAGGCATTGTGAAGGGACAATTGGTTAGGGCTACACGCATGTGCTCTGAAGACCATTTGTTTTACAAAGAATGTGAACTACTTAAACAAATGTTCCTTAATAGAGGGTATCCCATAAAACTTATTAATAATTTGATTGGCGAAATAAAATTAAAACGCCAAAATGGTTTACTTCCACCATTATTAACTAATCATAATACAATAATGATAGTACAGGATACAAGTACCCCACCAATTGATGAGCCACCAGTTTCAATGGTAGCTAACACAGATACTACTAATTATAGTATCTGTATGACAACTCAATATAATGAACACATGTTTGAATTTAAGAACATTCTGAATATAAATTGGGAATTAATTACACAAGATACACAATGCAGTGAAGGTTGTGGCTTAAAACCACGAATAGTGTTTAAAAGAACACCTTCCCTTAAAACGTTATTAGAACGCCCCTTGCAACAGAATAAAATCATGAAAGGGATGTTTAAATGTGGCTGTTGTCATTATTGTAAACATATTCAAACCGGTCTTATATTTAACATCAAAGGAGTAAAGTATTATATCAATGGAAAGTATAATTGCCAAACAGAAGGTGTAGTATATGCAGCAATATGCCAATCATGTAATGCGTTCTACTTCGGTAAAACCGAGCGGCCATTGAGACAACGCATATACGAGCATTTATATGCTATTAATAAGAACAACACCCTCAATGCACTAGCAAGACATATATTAATGAACACTGACCATCAATTTTTATTTCTTGTGGTTCAGCATATTAAAAAAGATCAGAGGGGTGGTCCTTGGAATTTGTTGCTAGAGGAACAAGAATTATTATGGCAACTCAAAACCAACGCACAAGTCCACCCAGGTCTCAATGAGACTTGTTCGATCAAATGTTTATTAAAACTTAGGGCGATTGCAAGGTAGATTAGTTATTCAGTAGTTGCGTAGATTAGGAAACATCAATTTGGCCATTCATTTATATTATTTATATTATTTATATTATAATATAACATACATACATATATAATTATATTCTTTATTATTGACAACAAACTTTTTCATGTTTTATATTTACAATACGGTGTTGGAATTTGTAAACAATGTTAGTTTTTTCTATTATGAAAAGTTTACTGAACATTGAGTTTTATAGATTTGGTGACTGTGTAGTTAAAAATATGAATTTAGACTTGATTAATTAATTGGTTTTAACTATTTAATTGTTTAATGAATTAATTGTGTATGTGATTATATAAGTTGCATCACAAGTCTGTAACTTTGTCTGAAGAAGTGCGGAAAGTGTCTGCATGAAAGTGCTAACAAAGTAAAGGTTATTTGGAAACGTATGCTTGGACTGCAGTTGGTACTGTCATTTTTTGTTTCATTAGTTTATTCTTCTTGGTTTTGTGTTTACAAGCAGAAACCTATAATTCAAAGTGGATCATGATGAAATGGGGGGGAAGCTCAAAAAAGAAAGAGACTGGTATTTTGGATGCAGACCTTTAAGGAGAACAACAATAATCATACAGAATGTTATATTCATAAATAGAGGAAAGTATTCTAGGAACTAAGCCAAGATTGGAATGGAGAAAGGAGATTCTACCGATAGGGATGACTGCAACTAGGGATATAGACAATAGGCAAGAGGGTGGCTGGAATTTATTTGAGAAAACTGGCAAAGGAACCAATGTATTGGGAGCAAATAACTAGGAAAAGGTAACAGAATGGGAAGATGCCAAGAATTTGCAGTGCAGGTTAGAGATCACCTTCCATATCAAGGATCAATATTAGAGTATAGGCAAAGAGAAAGAAATAGGGGGTCCTAAACAAAAGACCAGCACTGGTAGAGATTTTAGTAGAATCTGGAACAGAAGCTGCCATTAAAAAGAATAATTAATAGAACATATAAAATATTGCATGATAGCTATAAGAATCAATCAGAAGAGGTTAGAAAGGATTGGGAAGAGAGACTGGATAAGCAATTCACAAAGAAACAATGGGGGGGATATGTGTATGTCTCCCAAATATGTAACAAAATCTAAAAGATTTAAGATTTTTGCTTGGAAATGTTTACATCAATATTTTTATACCCCAAGTAGACTCCAGAGAATTTTTCCTCAGGTAGACAGCAAATGTTGGAGGAGTGAAGGGGAAGAAAGAGGTAATTGGGAACATATTTTCTGGGACTGGAATGAGTTGGCAGACTTAAATGACTCCCTGCAGGCTGTACTGTCTGAGATGCTGGGTAGGCAGATTGGTATGATGAAGGAAGATGATTTTCCTGAGCTATGATACATAATTGAAACTGCTTAAACTTGGTAAAGCCTTGCCTAGTCCAATTATGGTGGCTGCCAAAAACGCAATTACTAGAAAATGGAAATCAAAATCTAAACCAATTGTACTAGAAGTAGTGAATATAGTAACAGAGATAAAACTGGAATTGAGATCTTTAGAAAAGGGTAAGAGCAAACTACATAGGAAAAATGGGAATCATGGGAACAATGCATACAGGGAGGAATGAGGTTTAAAAAAAGCAGGACTTCAATGAGATATGTAATGTTTGACTGAAAATGATTGAGGAGATTATAAGTGACGTATAATGTTTGCAACTGGGAGTGTGTCAGTATGGTTTGTGATGTAAAATGCTTGCAAGTAGGATTGTGCTGGTGTGGTTTTTCATTTATATACATGTATGCTTGACTACATCATTAAGTGGTGGTTTAATAAAGATGTTTCTTGTCTAAAAAAGAAAAGGCAGGGATTGAATAATTTATGTAATGTTGTTTAGGGTATATGATATATAGCAATATATGTGAAGTATAATGTTTGTAAATGTGAACTTGTTAATGCAGTTTGATTAAATGTAAATTTGCCTATGTCACAAGATGGTGTTAAAAAAAGCTGTTGAAGTCCTGAAATGCTACACATCACATTAGCAAAGCAATTGATTGAAAAAAGCAGTGGAAAATTCTGAAAATTCAAAACTGAGGATCACTCAGAAACATTTCTGTAAACATACACATCTGATTTCCCATTCCAAGCAAACTGAAATGCTCTTAAGAAAAAAAAATGCAGTAGTGTAATCACCATCCCTTAATTGCAGTCGTGTTGCTGCAAGTAACAAAACCTGTGTTACAACTTTAGCATTTCTACACTTACTGAAGAATACAGCACAGATATGGATATAGCTGAATCAGTGAATAATAACTTCCAACTTCTTTGCTCAAGAATTCTGATCAAAGGCAATAATAATAGGGGAGGAAACAGGGGTCCAAAATTAAGGGCATGCTTTTTTTAAATATCACTGTAATTTACTTAAAAGGTTAAAAGAACACCAATTCTGTATCGAGTTGCAATTTCTGAACTATTGAATGTATGATTCTCTAATGTCTGGCATTCTGGGATTACTGACTCCTGTAATTTACCTGAAAATCAAAACTTTTATCAGGGGCAGGGCAAAAATATAAGGCAAAATCAAGAACATTCTGCAAAATTTAGGACAGCTGAGAGGTATGAATGAATGACTTGTTATCACTGCTCTTCAAGTTGGACGTAGCTGGTAGCCCCTCCTAGAATAATTTATCACTCCCCTCCAAGTCAAACATAGCTGGTAGCCCTCCCCCAGCTATTAAGAAGGCTGCCATTTACTTTCTTGTTGCAGCATGCTGTGGAGATTAAAAATGGGTTAGCACAATTCAACCCATGTATTTTGTTGTTTCATTCAAATATATGTAGATGTCCAGACAGCACCACTTTGATTTTATTCTATTATAACTGATGGGGGGAGCACTTTCTTCCTACCAGAAGTGTATAAATGATGAATAAATAAATCCGTTATAAACTAATGAGTGGAGGTGGGAAAGGCAATTGGCACTAGTGGAGTGTCATCCAAGTCAAGGGTGCATAATATAATAACGGTAAACTGATTAAATGTGCCAACACTCCAAATAATAGAAGACCTCTCTGGCTGCAATTGCATAGCCAAGCAAACTGGACACATCCTGTGCACAGGCCTATTGCTCATCTTCACAGGTTATAGTTGCACATTGTTCTAGTTTGCTCCTAGAAGAACACACTCTTGAATTATTAAACAGCTGCAAAGCTTCCATTTCAAACTTTGAATAATTTCCCTTGGACTTACCAGTTTTCCATACATTTATTTATCTGGAAAGCTACCACATAGATGATAATATGGTACACTGAGTATTTATGAGAAGAAACAAGAAAAGCATTTCAAATATATTCCTAATGGAGTGTGTACATAGCAAAGGGAATGTGTACATCATACCTCTCAAGTGTCTAAATTTTTGCCTCAAATTTTTGGTATGTTTCTCCTAAAATTTGTGGTTTTCTGGCAAATCACTGGCTAATCATTGAGGACTAAAGTGAGAAAATAATGGCAGACATTTGAGTTTCTAACTTCATATCCTTCAGAAAATTCATGCTAATGCAAAACCTGTAATTCTATGAACTTTCTAAGGCTGTAAGAGCAATACTTACAAAATGTCCTTATTTCTGGGCCTTTTTAACCCCCCCCCCCCCCCCCATTATTGAGGCTTTGTCCAGATTTCTTGCTAGAAGAGGCTGAGAGGTATGGTGTGCATTAAAAAAAATCTTGTTTTGAAACAACTCATTCACTAAGATTACACCATTAAATGGAGACCATACCTTTCAAATGTCCAGATTTTCAACTCATATTTTAATATGTTCCTCATAAAATCTGTGGTTTTCTAATAAATCACTGGGATGATCTAAGGATTGAAGTCACTAAATAATGGCATATGTTGCAGTTTCAGACTTCAAATCCTCTAGAAAATGTAAGTTAAAACAAACCTTGTAAACTTAGAAAGTTGCCAGAGTAACACCAGCAATATTTAAAATATGTCTCTAGTTTTGAGCTTTGTCCAGCTTTCTTGCACTAAAAGGTTGAAAGGTATGGAGAACACTTGTACTGCAATGAGGGGCGCACACATACACAAGTCTTACAATGCAATAAATACAGGCAAACACAATATACGATGGTAGGAATTATAATGAACACTATAATCCTCTTCCATACATAAAAAAAAAAACTTGTGCGATCAATAGTACAATTTGTGTACAACAAAGCAGACAGAAAAAAGTATAATTTCATTAGCAGTCTCCAATTTTCATACCACCATGCGGCTGAATGTTTAAACTGAAAGTTCCAAAAGACTTTTTCAATCTCATAGCTAATAACCAAACACACTAAAGCCGCTGGTAAGAAGAGGGGCAGAACCAAATACCAAGGGATAAAATCTGTATTACACATAATGACAGTTGTTTAGCGATCTTCAACAACTGAAAGCATTAGATATTTAGTATCACCAATTTCCTGTTATATTTTGGCTTCATTTGCTGAAGATCGCTAAACAACAGGCATTTTATGTGCAATACAGTGGATGATTTTACCCCCCCTTTATATCTGGATCCGACAGTATCATTTACCAGCGGTCTTGGTAAACTGGTAACAGCCCAATTATTACACTTTTATAACCTGACGATCAGTACTCACCAAGGACTTATTTCACAGGAAGCCTGAAGATCCAGGTTAACGAGTGCATTTACTCCAGCTGCACAGTCTTCCATTTAGTTTGGGCAGTCTGGGAACTCACTGTCTACGCAGTTGCCCTGCGCTCACATGACGAGTCAGTGGGACTGCCAGGAAGTGGCTGGGCTGTCCCCCCCCCTGCAGTCTGAAAACGTTCCGTCAATGTACCGCATTTGGCAGTACATTGTTTTCAACTTTAAAGATTTGCTGAGCTTTTTTTTTTTTTTTTAATTTTGGTGCATGCTTTTACTGCTTATAAGTTAAGGTAGCAAAAGGGGGAGGCGCTCGCCCCTGTGCCAAAGCCTAAATCCGCCACTGCTTCATGCTAACTGCATAACAGATAAGCAGTTTTTAACTAAATGCAGAAATATGTTACAATTCAATCTCGTAGAGACTGTATCATTGGAACAATGACCATATAATGGTTGCTGCAGATTAGAAGGTTCTGATCATCAGTGCAAGTATTGCGGACTATACTGACCTGACAAATGTCAACCTTTCACAGTTGCTGGAGGCTATAAAAATGATATTGCAAAAATATAGTACTACAATGCAACATGTTTAGACTATATTACACAGTCCAGGGATATTAATTTAATTCATTATTTGGTGTAGTAAGTAAACCAAAAGAATTAAAGACAATGTTGATGTTGTAGCAGCTCTTTGTTCAACAGCCTGCTTGTTGTATAAAACTGAAAAATATTACCGTATGTAACATACTGATCCAATGTTGTCTTTTCTGTCTGGCTTCAACCTGTGGGTTATCAGATCCTGTATCCATAGTACCCTGTTTTCCCCTTTTCTCCCCAGATCTTGTCTGCCACCTTAGAGAGTACACTGTGGTCTGTGAGCTCCACTCAACTGTTTCTTTTTGTGCTGATTATAGCCTTATTTTTTTATATCCTTTACCTCAGTGTTAGTGTTAGTGTAGGTGTTAATTTTAATGATCGTTAAGTGTTTGATACAAACCTTTCTTCATGCTAATGTTTGTTCTCTCTGGGTATTCCTACCTTTTTCTTACCTCTGTAAAAAAAAAATAAAATAAAAAAGTGGTCCCAGAGAGTTTAGTATGTAAGATTTTTTGTCTTATTACCATAGATGTTTCAGCTGTTGTTGTTTTAGGGTGTTAGGTTGTTAGGAAGCTAGGTCTGTTTTGTTATTAGAGTTAGGTCTGTATTTGATTATGTTTACTGATACTTTTTCCTGTGATTGTAGAGATGGAGAAAGAGAAATGTTTAAGAAATGAGTGGCTTGCAGGCATAAGCTGCCCCCACAAGATACCCATGATCATTGCTTCTATTGTTTAGACTGTGCCCATCTTGAATCTGATTGTTCTGCTTGTGCTGCATTTGGGACAGAGATCTTAATGAGCATCAGGCAAAGCTGGTTCAAAAAGGGATGCTCCAGCCATCTTCTTCTTCTCCTCCTCCTAGTAAAAGGTTTGAGAAGAGGGCCAGAAAGAAGGAATCAAAGTCCTAATCTAAGAACTGAGGGGACTACACAAAAGGTCCACTTTGTCGGCCAAAAATCAGCTGGAGACAAAGGTTCACCAACATTTGGCACATCTGGCTCCGATTCCATTGAATTCAACACTACCTGTTCGGCCCTGATCACCTGGAATGCTGGTGCTGGAGATGCCCAAGCCTCCCTCCCTCAGCATTCCCATCCCCTTCTTAGCAAAATACTCTTCTACATCAGTGGTTAGGTTGCATACCCTGTTTTCACCACTTACACTAACAGAATTCTCCTGGAAGTCTTTTAACTCCCTATCCCAGATCTGAGCTTCCCTGGTTGAGCAATTTCTCAGATCCTACCTTTGGAAGGAAGTCCTCCTAATTACCATCAGAGACATCTTCTGCCCAATCCATCAGATCCGTTTGGAGCATGAAGCTATCAGACTTGGAACAGCTGATGAGGTACTTTTTGCATACTCAGATCCAACTAGGGAATCTCTTTAGCTTAATTTCTGGAGGCGTTGGCTCTGACCCTTGCTTTTCCAATGCCTGGCCCTTCAGCTCTGGGGTATACAGGTCTGGCTGCACTGCCAACCACCTATTGGTTCTGATGGATTGGCTGCTTCAGGCACCAACTACTTCCTTTGTGTTCTCAACTTCAGTGCTGTCAAAGCTGAGAGTGCCTTGGAGCCTTGGGTTCAGGCCTGTGGCTGAGGGTTCAGTGTCAACCCTGTGGGTTTTGGAGTTATTCCTGTCCCTGGGGGCTTCAGCTCTTGACAGTTTGACCCCAAACTCAGCATCAGAGCCAATCAAATTAGTACTTGATACTAGTGTTTTATTCAGGTCCTTGGATCCAAGATGTGCCCAGTCCAGTCATCTGGCTTAGTCATCATCTTTTGACACTGCGGAAAGGATTTTGTCCCACTCACAGAGGAGACCATTGGCAGAGGCTTCATATCCTACCCCTTCCCCCACTTTTGGGCCAGGGGATGTACATCAGCTGGCTGCGGGACAACCCACACCTCTGTGTCCCCAGTTGTCTCTGCACTCAGGGCCCCCTGTTTCTTTTGGGTCTCCTCTAAGTATAGAGGAAGTACGTGGGCTCCCCTGAAAAATCCCTCACCAGGGACACTGACCTTGATAAAGGGGAGGGCTGTCCTTAATCCCCCACAACAAATTCTGTTTTGGCGATCAGTTGTTGATGGAGTTGTTGAAACACTGTGGTGGATGGACTGCAGAAGTCCCTTCCCCAGAGGAGTCAGTGTTTCTGGAGGCCTTTGGTGATGGCCCATCTCCATCCTTAGTAGTCACCCTTCCAGGTGCCAATATTGACCTGATGTCTTGGGGAATTGGAGAGAACCAATGTGGTGGAACCAATCCCCAGGAAGTTGAATGGGATTATGGCCTTACCTAAAGACAGATCCCAGTGAAGTAAGGAACAAGTGGTTGATGCTATTATAGTAGTGGCTGCCTAGAAAAAAGATATCTCAGATGAGAGTTCATCGGCCCATCCACCCATTAGGGTGTGTCAGGTTCTGGACCAATTGGGAAAGCATGTGTATGGTTTAGCAACCTTCTCTTTGCAAGTGCTCAACTACCTTGCTCATTTTATCAGATACTAGGTCCTTGAGGTCCTAAGTGTTGAATGTGATGAAGACTCAGCAATCCCTAGAGACTCAGAGGACTGTAGAGACTCAGTTTTCAACTATGCAGTCTGTCACAAACATGTCCACAAGGCTGTGGTCCAATGCAGCCAATAGAACACCTCTCACTGCAGGCACCATCATCACCATGTGCCAACGTGTCTGGATGTATTTGAGAAATGTTTTGGATGGCTTTAAGGCTTTTGTAGATGGTTCTTCCCTTTTTGACCAAAGGTCAAGGAGACATTATGCAGGAGTGAGCAGGATGGAGCCATAGGAGTATAGTTTTCTACCCCTCAGTGATCCTACCCTAGGAATCAGAAAAGTGGCAAACATCTCTTTTTTTATTAAGCATGGCTGCCTTTCCAGAACATTCCTGGGAAAGGTTTCCCCCCAGGCAGAGAGGCAAACCATAATGGACACTGCTCATGGAGCCGAGGCAGTCAGAAAACCCAAGGCTTCTGTGGAGCTTTCTCTGGGAGGCCTTTTCAGTGCACCTAAAGGGTTGTATGGCTGAAGTGCTCAGGAAGCAGTTGGGGGTTGCTTGATTCTCCACTAAAACTTGGAAGACCATCACCTCAGACACATGGGTGTTGAGAGTCATGTCCAGAAGCTATAACCTTCCCTTTTAATATAGTCCAAAGGATTCCTAGAAATCTCATCCAGACATGCCACCACATCAGAGAATGGATACATCAGTCAAAATACAAAAGCTGCTAGCTAGCAAAATGAGCCATGTAAGAGGTCCCTCTACACCAGCAAGGATCAGGGGTCTATTCCATTTTCATTTTGATTAACCACTTTGTCATACAGACCATGTTTCAGATGATCACAGTGCAATCCATTCTACCTCTCCTGAGGAAGGTTGACTGGATGTGCTTGATAGATCTCAAGAATTTCTACTATCACATAAAGATAGCAAGGCATTCCAGGAGATTTCTCTGCTTTTGGCTGGGGGTAAGTTATTACCAGTTCTAAGCTCTGCCCTTTTTTCTCTCCACAGTGCCCTGGGTGTTCACCAACTGCATAGCGGTAGTGGCAGCCTAGATCAGGCTGCAGGGATTCCAGGTATTTCCATGTCTGGACAACTGGATCCTCACCACTTCCATGAAAGTATCTCTCATCAAAGCTTGACACTCTTTACTCTGATTGTGCCTGTCTGCAGACATTACAGTGAATCATGAAAAGTCTTGCCTAGAACTAGTACAAATGTTGGAATTCATAAGCTGCCATCTGGACATGGTCTTTCAGATAGACAAACTCCTATTATCCACTTCTGTTTAGTTCCCCTTCCATATGAGGGTATTACAGTAGGCTGTAGTAGGTCAGTGGTCTTACTACAAACATCCCAAGTATTCTTCAATTTCTTTAATGAATATTTGTCACCTCCTCATTCAGTGTTGGTTAGTCTCACCACTACTTGTGGCATGGCAAACTTGCATTTTTCTCCATCCCCAGGCTGCAGCCACTACAGATAATTCCCTTTTGGAGTGGGGGTACATTTCATAGGGAAGATAGTACAAAGGACCTGGTCAAGCTTCATGGCCAAACTTCACATCAATGTGTTGGAGATGAGAAAGGTCCCCCAAGTGTAGCAGGCCTTTCAGGACCTTCTCCACAAGGGTGTGATTACCATCCAAATGAACAACACATCTGGAGTTTGATACCCGAAGAAACAAGGGGAAGCTCCCTCCTATCCCCTAGTAGAGAAGCCATGAGGGTTTGGCAGTGGGTGATGTCTTATCAGTGGTTTCTGACTGCAGTGCACATCCCAGGGAAATCCATTATTCTGGCAGACAGTTTGAGCAGGAATATTCTCTTGCCACATGAGCAGTCCTTGAACTCAAAAGTAGCATCTCAGATTTTCAGTTATTTAGGCACCTCCTGGTCCAATATTTTTGCCCCCACAAATAGTTTTTATGCCTTTATCCTCGCAAAGGGACAGTCACCCAAGGATGCTGTTCTGTATGCTTGGCCCCTAGGTCTCATGTATGCCTGATAACGGATGCCCTTCATAATTATGTTTCTTCAGAAGCCAATCCATTGCAAAAAGATGTTTATCCTCATTTCCCCAGCCTGGCTCCAACAAGTGTGGTTCCCCTTTCTTTAGCCTCACCTACGTCACCTTGCCTGGGTGCTGGACCCAGTCCCAGATCTGATCTCCAACCCTGCAAGAATGTCTCTCTCCAGTATCCACTCCTTCAAATTGATTGTTAGGTTTCTCCAATTCTAGTAATGGCCAGGAATCCCAAGCTGTCTTACAGAGTTATTCATATTTTTCATCATCTCAAAAGCCTACCACTAGGAAGGTGTCTGGTAGTAAGTGGAAGTGCTTCTTCATCTGGGTCTCTTCCAAAGAGTTAGATCCCTTTTCGGTCCCTTTGGATTCCATCATAGACTTTTTGGCTGATATTTTTTCATTCTGGTTTACATTATTCTGCCATTAAGGTGCAACTGACTGCCATTTTCACTTTTTACCTTGACAAGAATAAAATGCCTTTGGCAGCTCTTAGGCTATCTAAAGTTTTCCTGAGAGGCACCTTTTTGTTGCAGCTGCCTATTTGAGATCAGATACCTCTGTAGGATCTTCCTTTGATGATACAAGTGCTTGCTTAGCCTCCTTTTGAACTTTCAGCTACAGTATCTTTAAAATTGTTGTCATGGAAGACTGTGTTTCTCATGGTCGATACCTCTGTCATAAGGGTATCTGAGTTGCTCTGCTCCCCTTACTTGATTTTACATAAGGACATAGTTACTCTTAGGACAAATCTTTCCTTTTTGACCAAGGTCACCTCAGAGTCTACTTTGATCTAGCCAATTCACTTACCAGTCCTCTTTCCAAGTTTCAGTAACAAGTATGAGTGTTTGCTTCATTGTTTGGATGTGCATAGGCAATTCAGGCTTTCATTTGGAAAGAACTAGAAGTTTTAGAAATCCATACCAACCGTTTGTTTCCTTTTCTAAGTCAAGACTTAGGAAGCCTATGTCCAAAGTGATCCTTTCCAAATGGCTTTCCAGCTGTGTCTCATTTGTGTATTTCTTGAAGGGAATGTCCTAACCTACAAGGCCAAGAGGTCATTCAACTAGAAGGGTGGCAACTTTGACTGCCTTTTTCTTGCATGCTTTGATTAATGATATTTTTACTGCAGCTACTTCGACTAGTACTCATAAAATTGTCTTCCATTACAGACTGGATGTTCAGTCCAGGTCAAGAGCTTCATTTGGTTCCACCATTTTGTGGAATGTCCTTTCCTAGGGCTTCCGTGGGGTTATCTCTGGCTTGGGACTAGCCCAGAAAAGGCAACATCAGATACAAAATATATATGCTTAACCATAATGATAGATCCATGTTGTCTTCTTCCATCTGGTTCAACTATCCCTCCCTCCATATCCCCTCCAGATTTTCACTGTGGTTAGTTTGGTGTCCTGATTATCTGGTGACAAGGTTTATGAGCCACCCTATAAACGTCCTTGTCTGTTTCCCCATTTACTTGTTACCTTTTTGTTAATATGCTAGTCAGATTTGATATGTTGTTAGGGAGAGTGGTCGGGGCAAACTCGATCTGAGGACAGGAATGGAGAGCAGGGTACTATGTATAGAGGTGGTGAAGCTCTCATGCTGAAGACTATAGAATGGCTGGCTTTGGATCTGAGTTGGATCCAAAAACCCACAAGTTGAAGCAGATGGAAGAAGACAACATGGATCTATCATTGTGGAAGGTACCTAACTTTTGTTTATTTGAGGAGCGGTGCTTGCATGCTGGGTTGTGAGACAATGTAGCATGTGTTTTGCATTTTCTGACAGCCACTTAATTCTTAAACAATCTGATACAGTATATGAGAGTTGTACTTATACCCTGTCTCTGGAGGTAAAGTCCTCACACACACACAGCCACTACAAATTCCAAACAGATTGTCAGAAACTCACAGCACTACACAATGCCTGCTACACATGCTACAGGACAAACACATAGACCTACATATGCTGAGACTCTTAAAAGTAATCTACCCATTCGAAAATGTGAAAGACCTCCCAGATTCAGTAATTATAGTAAATACCCTTTGCAGCCTCAAAATCATACTATCAAAGCAACACCCACCATGGCACATTCAGCCTCAACTCTGTGTTTGTAATGCTCAGCCCATAAGGCAGACCACCTCACAATCCAGCATTTTGGTAATAGGAGACTCCTACTACTACTCCCACCTTTCCTACCTCCATCCTATGTTATCTTCTAAAATTTCACCTTTATCCCTGGATGATAATCTATTTCTGTACTTATGTATGCATGTATTGTCAGTAGATAGATTTATGTACAGCTGCAATGCCTTCTTACTTTGTCAAAAACATAGTTAACTGTTTAAAACGTGTATTTGCTAATTGAGTTTTTATCAAATGTATGTATTGTACAAATCATCGTGGGGCTTTTCTCCCCAGGCCTCTGTTGAAAATCGTTACTTTTTGGCCCAGTGGACCTTCTCGGTAAACAATTGCAAATAAATAAATAAATAAATTGTGAGGCATACCAATGTCACACTCATCAGGCCGAGCAAAGAGAAGGTTACAGTCAGTATCCTTTCAGGGGCAAGGATCCTTCAGATCATACATACACTCAGGTTATTGAACCACAAGTACCAGTATTAACTCAGTCATAACCCACGTAGGAGTAAATGTCCTGAGAAGAACCTACCTGGACAATATGAAGAACGACAGGGAGTTCTCAAACTATGTATTCCAGGTCAGTATGAGACTATCACTGAGCAGGATTCTACCTTATCCACGAATGAAGCCACAATATGAACAGAAAATAATTGACTTAAATTTTGGTGTCATTCAAAGGGAGTACAATATTCTGAATCTGGACAGGAAAATGAAGGGAAAGATACAAGGTTTTCTCCTCTGTTTTCTGATTCAGACTCAGGATAGCTCGGTTTCTGATTCTTCCTGAAGGGGGTTCTCTTTCTCTGAGGCTATTCCCAGAATGTGCCAGTGCTTTCAATGGGTAAGCACTGAGGCTTCTCAGTTCCCCAGAAAATACTGTGATTTGTTATAAAAGAATTTTCCAGAACCTTCACCCATTCCTTCAGTTCTCTCAGCTTTGGAGGATGTGCGTGTTACTGCCTGAAGTTTTCCTGACAGTCTGCTTACTGCCCCTAAAAAGGCAGATAGAGTTCAAAATTCTTCAGTCTTTTAAGTTTGTACACACTCTTCCAAAACCTAACCCAGTAACCGTAGCTTTAGTTAAACCTACTACTGCTAAACATTTTGTTAATTTTAGTTCTGTTTTTTTCTGACAAAGAATGGGAAGAGTACTGATAAGTATAGGAAAAACTGTGTGTTTCTACAACTTTGATTTTCAGAATTTTGAATTATCAGGTTCATATATTTAAGTGTAGTCTGACTGTGAATGTATAAGGAATGTTTCTCTGCAGTTTCTTTTTATGAGAAAAATCTGCTTTAAATAATTTAATTTCTTCCACTGTACAAGTCCCAGCTCATTGTTTACAGTGTTTATGACTCATTTGATTTGTCTTTCAGGGTTATGGCATTGGTACTTTTTGCAGGCGGTTTGCCTAGCTGCATTCTCAGAACCTGCTAGATGATGTGAAAAATTAGATTTTAAATTCTCCTTTGGATAGAGATTTAGGTTTTGTTTTCCCTGCTGCAGAAGTTATCA
Source organism: Protopterus annectens (assembly GCF_019279795.1). Lineage (NCBI taxonomy): Eukaryota > Metazoa > Chordata > Ceratodontiformes > Protopteridae > Protopterus > Protopterus annectens. Next base: position 533,566,610 of record NC_056749.1, on the reverse strand, counting down.
AAAAGTGTGATGAAATTGGGTAAGTTGATACAGGGAATTTTTAAGATTTTTTTGGCCCTGTTTTTCCATTTTTTAAGGGATTCTGTAACCCCCTCATCCAGTTTTGACAAAAAAATTAACAGTCTCAACAAAATGCTGGTAAACAGATGTTTAAGAGAAAATGGCAGGGGGGGGGGTGTTCCAAAAAGAATTCACCCCCCAAAAAAATAAGGAGACTCCAAGTCAGAATGACTATTTAAGAGACCTTGTTCCCCCTTCTATTCTGACAGGCCCTTTGCCCTTCCAGAATGTTTGACTCTCCATTTTTCTGTTTGGCAACAGATAACAGATGGGTTCTGAGCATACCTCTCAACCTGGAATCATCAAAAATAAAAATAGGTACAAATCTGTACGTTGATTAACATAAAATTTCCATACATAATTACGTAATCCCCACCCACCCCAGTGGAATTGTGGAATACCAACTTCAAACGCAACCTGAAGAACAGACAACTAAAATATGGCCCCAGACCCTGTAGTAAATGATAACCATATTTTTTGAAATGTGCAGCAGTGATGCTCACTGGAGGAAGGGAGAAGATGATGAACCTTAGGATGTTTTTGTTGACTTGCAGTATATGAGTTTTGTGCTAAAAGTAGGCCATTTAATGGTAGGCAATATTCTAATCTTAGCAAAAGAATATTACAGTTTGCTAGGACCTCCAAAAGTCATTCTCCACGGCCTACTGATCAGTGGCGTAGCTAGAGTTTGTGCCACCCGGGGCTCTCTAAGTTTGCTGCCCTTGCACATGAAACATACATATGTTCTTTGATACATCTTCTGATTATATTAAGTTATATTCCTTGTATAGTACAACACACTTGTTAGAGCATATTTTAAATGTATTGTTTTGAACATTTTTTCCAGTAAGCGATGAAACAAAATGCATGAAGCAATAATAATAAAACTTCCCAATTCATAACATTTCCATCATAAAAGTCTACTCAAGCTTCTACAGTCCACCAATATCAGTAAATATGCACAATCTTTGCTGAAGTAAAAGTCATTTAATTAATTCCACATTAAAGAGATCTGTAACTAATTAAGAGGTTGCTGCTAGTAAACAACTTTATAGTTCATTGTTTCATCTACAAATAAAGTGCCTGTTGCCCTCGAGGAGTAAATTGCCTATGTTACATTGAAAAAATAAGCTAGTAATATCTCAATAAGGTATGGATGGCAAACTGATAACAGGTTCATAGTTACTGGGTAACCCTAACCAGCAGTTACATGTCAGTGGGGCATTTTATACACAGGCACACACACACACACACACACACACACACACACACACACACACACACACACACACTAGAAGTTGCAATGAGCACACAGCTAGAAATGACAAAATAGAAGCTGCAGTGAACACACACAGAACCATAATCTGCTTAAATAAACTGGAAGCTGCAATGAAGCACACACACACCTTAAATAAATAGCTGGTCTGCTTAGCTAAAATAGCTGCAATGAACCACACACAGTCTGCTTAAATAAAATAGCTGCAACGAACCATTCTGCTTAAAAATAGCTGCTTCTGCTCTGCTTAGCTGTTACTGGAATGGCCATGTATCAGATTTGAACTCTGCCGGCAATTATTAAGAACAATACTCCAGAATGGCCACCTAGTCTTGGAAATGAACCATAGCTAATCTGTTAGCTGCAGTTAACCACACATCTTAAATAAATTGCTGGAACAATGAACCACATAGTCTGCTTAGCTAAAATAACTCCAACGAACCACTCTGTTTAAAATAGCTGCTGTTATTAAACCAGAGCGAACCACTTTGTTTAAATAAAATAGAGTTACACACACAGACAGTCTGTTTAAAGAAAATAGCTACAATGAACCATTCTGCTTAAAACTAGCTGCTTCCACTCTGCATAGCTGCTACCATAACGGCCATGTATCAGATTTGAACTCTGCTGCCAACGTAACAGATTTGAACTCTGCCATCAATTATTAAGAGCAATTCACCTGAACAGCCACCTAGTCTTGGAAATTAACCATAGCTACTGCTAATCTGCTAGCTGCAATGAACCACACACATTAAATAAACTGCTGGAACAACATTATGAACCATAGTCTGCTTAGCTAAAAATAGCTCCAGCGAACCACTCTGCTTAAAATAGCTGCTGTTATTAAACCGGAGCAAACCACTCTGCTTAAATAAAATAGAGATAGACACATAGACAGTCTGCTTAAATAAAATAGCTGCAATAAACCATTTTGCTTAAAACTAGCTGTTTCCACTCTCCTTAAAACTAGCTGCTTCCACTCTGCGTAGCTGCTACCAGAACAGCCATGTATCAGATTTGAACTCTGCCGCGCCGCCAGCTGAACAGATTTGAACTCTGACCACCACCGATTTATTAAGAACAATTCACCAGAATGACCTCCTAGTCTTGGAAATGAACCATAACTAATCTCCTAGCTGCAGTGAGCCACACACCTTAAATAAATTGCTGGAACGATGAACCACACAGTCTGCTTAGCTAAAATAGTTCCAATGAACCACTCTAATTAACAATAGCTGTTCGCCAATTACCGTAACAGCCATGTATCAGATAACTTAGCAGATTTTATGTAAAACACACACACAGATCTGCAGTCTTAAATAAAACACACACACAATGGGGAACCACTCTGTGCAGCAGTCTTAAATAAAACACACACACACCTGCTTAATACACCTGTAACGGCAGCAGAGCCACTCTGCGTAAATAAAACAACAGAACTGCTGCCAATAATGAACCACTCTGCTTCACAGTGGGAACCACTGTCTCTAGTCTTAAATATTAAATAAAATAGCTGCTGCTGCTTCCACTCTGCTTAAATAAAATTGCTGCTGCTTCATTCTGCTTAGCTGCTACCAGTTATTAAAATTGATACCCAGAGTGGCCAGCTACCCCACACACAGTCCGAGCATAAACATTATGAGCTATAAAGCTTATCACAAGCACATTTGAATTAAAATAGAGTGACCTGGGCTGATTTTCTTTTTTTTTTTTCCTTACCTGACCTGTGCTGCGGCATGTGGGTGTGTGCTGGGAGGACTGAAACTTAAATTTGCACAGCTGCCATAAATTTAAAGCTATAAGTTGTAACAAAAAAAAAAAAAAGCAAAAAAAAAAAAAAATTGGGAATTAAATGGGCCACTCGGAAATTCGTGGCACCCCATTATTTTGGCCTCAAAACTGGTAAATACTGAGGAATTTGGTGCGGTTGAAAGGTGTGGTTCTGAGGATCATTCATAAAAGTTACAGATGGCATTTGGAGGAAATCCCTCCTTTCTAGGGGGTAATTCCTTATCCACCAGACCAGACTCATTTATTTCCCCCTTTCCTTCAATTTGTGCTGTCCCAGAGAATGATAGAATCAGTTCCTTCTTCCCAGATTGAGAAAGGGTTTTATTCAAGGATGTTTTTAGTGCCAAGGAAAAAAGATGATTTGAAACCAGTGTTGGATGTTTCTTTCATAAACCTGTTTGTGATGGTGCCCAATTCAAAATGATGTCACTTCACAACCTGCAACCTCTTCTTCTTCCTCATTTCAGTTTCCTGGTAACACTAGATTTAAAACATGCTTATCATCACATTCCTATTTACCCATATTTTAGGCATTTCTTAAGGTTCTTTGTGTCTGGATTATCTCTGCCTTACCCTTTGGACTATCCAATGTTCCAAGACTGTTCCAAGAGTGTTCACAAATTGCAGGCTACAGGGTTTACACATTCTTCCATATTTAGTCAACTTGTTTATCTTTGCAGAGTCTTTTTCAAAATGACAGGAATGTCTCACTTGGATGAGAGATCTCTTACATAAGCTGGGATTCCAAGAGAACATTTAAAAACCTTTTTTGGAAAGAGATGGATTCTAGAAATATTGTAGAAGCAGCAACCTGGTCCTTAATACATTCATTTACAAGGCATTACAAGCTTTATTTCTTATCTAGATTGCTAGGGCCATTCTTCAGGGGCCATTAGATCCTTCTTCTTCCATCTCCCAAATGTAGTTAGCTAGGGTAATCTACCCATATAGCTAAGGCTGCTACAGCCATGCTCAATATGATGAATATAGAACCTTTGTGTAAGTAAACTTTCCATAGCAGTAGATGTTTAAATGATCACGGCAGCATCTGCTCCTTCCTTCCACCCCCGTTGTTTTTTTAGTGCATTTTTTTATGTCAGTGTATGGACATTTTTTTTTGTTGCTCCTAGGGCTTAGCCATCCTCCCTCTGGTAGTGGGAAAGTTATGAAGGGCTTGGCTTGCAAACTTATATTTCAGTCAGCTCAGCTCAAGCTGCCTGACAGTTTGGGCTTATGGAAGGTGCCCGGAAGCTTCGGAAGCTGGCTAGCTTTCATATCCTTGGCAGGATACAGCTAATGCTAGTGCAGCAGTGATCATCCAAACATCTAGTGTTATGGTAAGTTTTATTTGCACAGCTGTTCCTTTTAGATGACTTACTTATCTTTGCAGACCTTTTCCAGGCATCAACTGCCCCTTTTAGGTTACAGATCTTCTTCTCAACCTGAGTTTTCAGGTCATCAGTCAAAAATGCTCTTTAATTCTTCCTCACAGGATTGTGTTTATAGGATGGTGTATACATTGTCCCCTGTAAAAGACATTCTTAACCCAAGAGAAAGTGGATTTGTATCTGGAAATCTTCACGAGCTTCTTTTATCTGTCTCAGACTTTAGCCAGAGAGTTTCTCAGGATTCTCAGGTTCATAGCATCCATGGTTCTAATGATTCCTGTTGTCAGGTTGCACAAGAAAAGAATCTACTGTTTTTTAAAAACTATGTGGACTCAACATTGCCAGCCTCTGGAATTTCAGATTTCAATGTTGGGTTTTGTAAAGAGAGAACATCTGTGATGTATACAACAAATTGCTTAGAATTCAGTGTCTTCCAATTTTTCTTTCATCCCAAATTCAATCTGTGACAACAGACGCTTCAGATTTTTTTGGGAAGCAGTTTCTCTGGATGTAAAAGTGCAGGGTCTTTGCAACAAAACAGATGGGCTAAAGCACACAAATGTCAAAGAGATGTTAGCTGTGATCCATGCTATACAATCTGTTCATTGTCTGTGGTCCCTGGGACCTTTGCAGGTGATTGCAGACAGTATCACAGTGATGTGATATATAAACAAACAGGGGGCATCAGGTCTTACCCTCTGTCCAGGCTGGCTAAAGTGGATTGGGAGGTCATTTTGAAACATTGTCTAACCCTCCAAGCTTCCTACATTCCATCAGAGCAATATGTAGTAGCAAACAAGCTGAGCAGGACCAGATCAGACTTTCAGGAATGGACATTGAATGAAGGGCTCTTCTAGGAATTGATTAATTTGTGGGAACACCTCAGATCTGCTCCCCTCCTTTCAAAACAGACAATTAAAAAAACATCTGCACCAAGATTCCTTGCAAGCAAGACTGAAAAATAGATGCTTTTTCTTTCCCAAGACTGGGAATTTCCACCCTGTCCACTGATATCCAAGGTTTCCAAAAATTCACAAGGATGCTCCAAAGATCACTGTGGCGACTCACTTCTGACTCAGGCAACAGCTGTTCTCGCTTCTTATACAGTTGGCCAAGGGCAATTGCCACAAGCTTCCTCACAGACTGTGTTTGTTCGCAAAATACAGGCGTTTGATACACCCTGTTCTGAAACAACTACAACTGACTGCCAGGATTATTCAATTTTGATATCTTTTAGGCACCTTCTTCATGAAGACATGCAGCAGCTACAAAAAGATACAAGAAAATCTGCTTCTAGGAAATCTTAAATTGGCAAGTGGAGAGGATTTTCTATGTGGTGCCACACTAATAACCAGTGCCCACTCAAGGATTATGTACCACTGGGTCTTAAGTATTTGTTTGATTTACCATCCTCTAGCCTGTCTTACTCCTTTAGCAAGGTGCATTTGCCAGCCATTTCAACATATTTAACCATGAATCTTCCTCTTTCTTCTCAGCCTTTTGTCTAGCTGATCTTGAAAGTGGTTTTGCATTTACAACCATCTATAATATAGGTAGCACCTTGCTGGAATCTTAACTTTGTGCTGGAAAAGTTAAATCTGCCTCATTTTGAACCAGCTCATCTGGATGCTTTTCAGGTCATGATTTGACAGACTATGTTGCTTATTGCACTGACATCTGCAAGAGATTATATGAATTACAAGCTTTCATGGTGGGTAAAACCTATTTGGTATTCCGTAGTCCTAAAGTTATTTTAAGAACAAATTCCTCATTCAAGCCAACAGTAGTTTCAGAGTTTGTTTAGAATCAAGCTATCATTCTCCCTGTAGCCATTCCTGAACCCCTAAACCAAGGAGAAAGGACGCTCTATACTTTGAATATGCACAGGCAACTTGGGTATTATCCTGATGGGACTAAGTCCTTTAAGAAAGCTGAACAGCTGTACTTTTCCTATGATGGGACAGAAGGGGCAATATGACAAAACAGACAATTTCCAGATGGTTGTCCCTTCCTTTTTCTTGTTGTTATTCCCACTGTGGTAAAACAATTCCAGACAAGATCAAGGCACATTCTACTAGAGCCGTGTCATCTTTGATGACGTGGTGGTGGACTCTAGAAGTTCTACAGATAGCTAATTAGTCCTCTATACATTCTGGATTCCTTTTCCAGGTCCAGTTCAGGTTTTGCTAGGATTATTCTACAGGGGTTTCTGGGTGCTAAGCCTTCCTTCTCAAAGGCTGTGTAAGATGCAGTGATCTATCCATATAACTAAGGTTACTACAACAGTGATTTAGGGTAAATGTAGTACAGTTGTGTAAATTGGACTAACCAGAACAGTATATGTTAGATTAAATCACTGCTGCAGTAGCCACACCCTTCCTATATTCCCCTGGCAGTATCCATCCCCTTTATTGTGGCAAGAAAGTCCTGAAGTATTTTGGTGCTCAGGCTGCTGTTTTTTCCACACAAGAGCCTGAGACACAGCAGCCTGGGTGCACATGTGTGTGTGATGTGCATATGGAGGGGGATTAAAAGCTTTTAGAAGACTGGGTGGCTATTATATCATTGGTAGGATATAACCCATATAGCAAAGGGTACTGTAGCAGGGTTTAATCAAGCATCTACTATTATGGTAAGTGCAGCTTACACAACTATACTTCCTATAGGCCATACAAGGATAAGGGCATGAGGCTGTAAACAACCCAGAGGAAATCCACTAGAAAGCAATAATGTTGAATGAATATGACCAGAGATCAGTGCAGATGTAGCTCTTTTCACTAGAGAGCAGAGAAGTCAGACAGAACTTGATAACAGGTGCACAGGATTATGTTAGAATGATATGAAATGTTCATTCCGAACTAGAAGGACAGAGAGAGGATAAGAGAGAATTACCTGCAAATTGTAAGGACTTCTTTCATGAAAAGAGTTGTAGCCGCATGGGATGGACTGTCAGTGTGAATAGTGGAAATTGAATCCATGGAGGCATTCAAGAGGGCATAGGATAGATCGGAAGAGGGGAGGGTGAAGTTTGCTAAAGAGGGAAATTAAAATGTTAAATGCAATTAAAGGCGCATGTAGGGTTATTATCCCCTTCTACCTTCACACAGATGTAATAAAATACACACTGAACTAATTTAATTCTGACATTATTTATATGTTCTAATTGTTCATTTTTCCAGGATAATTCCATTATATATTATCTATCGGCCAGCTAATAATATTCCATATGCAACAATAGAAGAAGAATTAAAAGGAAAGTTTGTGAAATACAGCAGGATTGACAGAAGTGGCAACTGGGTCATACGAAGTACATCAGAGATTGAACAAAAGTGCTGTACATTTCTGCATTGGCTCTATCAGTGGACAAATGGAAACCTGCTACTGACAAACTTAGAAGGTAAGGATTACTAATTGCCATTCTTGTACAAATGCAGAGGAGTGTGATGTTCATTTATTATATAACACTTGCAAATAACAGCTAAAAAAGAATTATGTAATTTACTTGGGACTTAAACAGATTACAGTCTAGTTACACCATGACTAAGCTACTGAAAATCTGGTGCATGTGTCCCTTCTGTGCCTTAATCTTTCCCAATGCATAACTGACTAATTACACAAAAAATACTGATTACAAACACATATCAGTGTGAACTACATATGTCATAGAACATTGACATACACAACAGAAATATAATTAAGTGCTACATCTGGACTCCAGCTCAGGCACTTCATAATACTGTTGCCTTACACTGTTAGCTATGTTACTGAAGCTTTTCGTTAGCATTTTTCAGTGCACAACGCAGTCGCTGCACAATTGCCATAATAAACGTAAAATAAATATAGTGTGCATGTTTTATGGAGCACATACAAGTATAAATGATTCATTTACATGCTTTTGCTTTTTTTCCTGAAGAGGTATGAAGTGCAGTTGTTAAATGATGGATAGCTAACTGGCTCATTGATAGGACCCAAGAGGTTTGAATCAGTGAGGCTATCTCCACAAAGAGGCCAGTCACCAGTGGAGTCCCCCAGGTCTTAGTGCTATGTCCACTCCTCTTTGGCATCTACTTATTGGATGTCAAAGTCAATGTCAAAGGCCTTTGAATGACCAAGTTTGCAGATGGTTGCAAACTGTGAGCAGTCACTGAATCCCCCCAAGATGAGAACACCCTTCAGGAAGGTCTAATACAGATATACACTTGGTGCCAAACCCAAGGCTTGAAACTCAATACCAAGAAATGCATTACAGTACCTTTTGGGACGTCTACCACCCTAGGGAACTGCATCATCAATAAAACTCCCTCAAAGGTTGATTCACTAGTCAGGGATCTGGGAAGTCATGTAGATAGTAACCTAGCCTTCGACCAGCATGTGTCCAAAATAGTAAGAAAATCCTTCTATGTTGCACAACATATAAGCAAGGGCATGACATCTAGCTCCAGAGAGGTCATCATATCACTGTACTCAGCCCTCATCAGATCTGTTATAGACTGTAATGCCCCTTCAGTATGTACCTGACCAGAGACATGCAGCAACTTGAATGTCCACAGGGGTTCCTTACAGAAAGAATACAGGGAGTAAACACAATGTCCTACACTGATTGCCTCAATGCCTTGTCTCTTTACTCAGTATCATACAGACTTTTGAGAGGTGATATTTGCCTGACATATAGGACATCTCTGGACCATGTTTTCCTGAATCTTTTGGACATCTGCAAAACAAACTGCATCAGAACTACTAAATTAAAAAAACAAAATTTTGCTTGTGACGCAAATAGGACATGTTGGAGAAACAGATATGTTTCTCACATAATTCCTATTCTTTGGAACAGGCTTCCATCCATGTGAAGCAGAGTTTCTCCCTATCCCTTTTAAAGCACAATCTGGACCAATGGATGGGCAGTCAGAAATTCACATCTGATCTGTCTCCTATGTCTCTGTTCGACAGAGGCAGTTGATAAATCACCAACTATATAAATCAAATTTGAGGGTCACATTTGGGTTGCATGGCTAGGCTTATAAGGGCCCTGGTGGTCATTAGCCTAGTATACACCTACAAACTTGTTATGTGATTGAGATTGTAAAAATTTAAATACTTACACATTATATTACTTAAAAAGTAAAAGTAATTTCCAAGTTTTTTTAACAGTTAATGTAAGTTTAACTCATTATACAACCAAATACCAAGGATAGCAACATCAATTGTCTATTAATTCTTAATAGGTTCATAGGCAAGTACTAGTCTTGCTGCCCTTGTACGCCATTTTCAGCTTAGCCATTTTCCATTTTTCTGCTTGAATTCACCTGTCCCATTTGGTTAGACATTGGCCTTGCCTATCCCATGGTTGATAACTATATATTACCCCTAATGAGAATAACTGGGATCATACCATAGATAATTTAAGGGTACCCATGCATGGAATAAAGCTTTTAGGAGCTGCCTCTGTCCACTAGTAATACATGGGGCAATCCTGGAGTAAATTTTCTGTTTCCTATCCATAGATCCAAGTTGTACTTGAACATGGACAAGAGATGAACTTTGTTTTACGTGGACTAGGAGTTTATTCTATGGTAGCAGTATCTCTGCGAGATATACCTGTCCCTACAAACCATTCTGTTGATGTTCCAGATGAGGATTAGGTCCATAGACCAAGTATTTATGATGCCATTTGACTTGCAGATGTGCAGTAAATCCATCAGTATTGGGTCAGAGGATGCCAGTCACAGGTCAGCTCTTAGCAGCCTGTAAGACACAGAGTATAGAGACAGGACTTTGAGTCAGTCCATATAAGACATGTTGTTTAGGAATTGTATCCTTTTAGTAAAGTATCTCTGTGAGCATTCCATTTGTTACATTTGTCTGAACAGATACATGCCAGAGGGGGCATTATGTTCAATGACTGGCCTAATGAGGGCTGAGTAAAGGAGGACAATAACATCCCTAGATTTACACAAAATCTCTTTGTTTATAAGCTGTGCAATATAAAGTTATAGGTTCATAGGAGATTACTAAGCTAAAGTCTTAAGGGCCCTTAACAAGCCTATCTAATATAACCCAATTTTAACCAGTATATAGCTCCTAGAGGCAAGAGGATGGCATGTATTTGTGCCTGTGCATTGAGTATCTTACAGATTTCCCCTGACTATAAGGGGCATAGGCACTACCCCAGGTGAGAATTTGCAGTTCCCTATCTGTTGATCCAAATTGCATTTGAAGAGGGCCAGGTAAGGTCTCTGTTCTGCTTAATGTGAATAGTAAGCTTGTTCCAAAGAAGAGACACATATCTGTCTCTCCAGCATGTTATGCCCAGTTTTGTGAGTTTATTTATAATACTTGACTGGGGAATTGTGTCAAATGCTTTGGCCAGGTCAAAGTAGGCAGTATGTACTGTTTTACTCTCATCTATGGCCTTTGTGACTTTCTCAAAGAAATCACCAGATTCACATGCCCTGCCCTTGACAAAGCCGGATTGGGTCAGGTCCAGTGTTTAGAGGTTTCCTATGTCATTATTTATCAGGTCCATGATTATTCTTTCCAAGGCCTTACATATAAGACTAGTCAAACTTTTGAGTCTGTAATTTCCAGGGTCAGTAGATGGTCTCCATTTATACAGAGGGATGACTGTTGCTGCCCTCTATCAGGACAAAGCCAGTACAGAGGCTATGGTTAAATAGAGATCCTAATGGGCTGATAAGTCCTGATTTAAGCTGTTTATGAAACAGTCTGGTATATTGTCAGGCCCCACTAAAGATGTGTTTTTAGCTTTAGAGAAAACAGTGGCAACCTGTTCTTTGATGATAATTGGTGATGCAGTGGTGGAGGGTATTTCTTGGGGGCAGACTGGGTGTGATGGGGAGGTGAAATTTGAGATTCATTTGTTGGCCAGCAGATTTGCTGTATCTTCTGATGCCATCTACAACTAATTCCACACATTGTTGGGTGTTGCCCTTAAGATTGCAGTGCCTTATGGTTATCCTTAGCTTTGGAAAATATTTTTACCTCAAAGTCTACTTTCAAACACTTGACTAGTTCTCTGAGTCATGTGTTAAGACTAACGAGGGACATTTTGCTGTGCTGTGCACATTCCATCTTACTTCTTGATAGGATTTGTTTTCTTTTGTTGTACAACCTATTAATCAGTGGTCCACTGAGTGGCTTGCTCTTGCAGTTTGACCTGAGTTTATTTTAGTCTGGTACTGCCATTTCTATGCAGTTGTTTATGGTTGTACATGGTTTTGTGTATGCCTCTGCACAGGTTTCTATGTTTTCTGGATTTGGAGGTGCTTGGAAACTAGCCACACCATCCCTTAATAGGGGGTGATGTACCTTAAAGAAGTTCTTAAAGTTTTTGAGCTTAGTTGAGGGGGACTAGATTTATCTTTATTTCAAGGGAGGCCGCTTTGTGATATGATCTTACCAGTGAGGACATCACACTTGGGGACAGCACTCTCCCATATTTGTGAGTACCAGACCTTGGATATTTGTTCCCCTAGTGGGAGTGCAGACTAGCTATTCCAGGGCATTTGAATTTACAAAGTCAAGAAAACTTTGGGCCTACATGTTAGTGGTTGTGTATGCCTCCCAATTAATGGATGGGTAGTGAAAATCACCCACAACTATGGTATTGGGCTGGATGGTGAGTGATTCTAGTAACTTCCGTAATGGTTTCCTATTTCATGGTGGGGGACATGTAGCTAGCAAGAATATAGTAATGAATTTTTTCTGTTGTTAGTTGAACATGGAGTAGCTCAAGCATGTCATATTGTTTGACCAGCCTTGAGATGTGCTTATCCTCTATGTAGATTGATACACCTCCGCGTTTTGCTCTTTTATGTTCAGTGGGTGGTCAGAATGTATGAAAGGTATCATAGCCATGCACTGCTGAAGTGCTTTCTATGACATGTTTCAGTAACTACACAACCATCAGCATTCTGTGGGGTGAGGAGAGCTTCCAGGGAGTACAGTTTATTTTTGAGGCTCCTAGCATTGAGAGATATAACCTTTAGCTTGTTCATCGTAGCTTTTGTTATGTTGGAAGGTTTGTCTGTTTGACAGTGCCTAAAAAAGGCATTAGAGGGTCAATAATGTTTTGGTCAATATCTGAAAGCCTAGAGGTGACAGGTGAAGATCATCCCTGGCAAAGCAGTGTACCCTGTCAACCATGTCCTCCCAGTCTGACAAGTATCGGACCCCTTTGGAATGACACCAGCATCTAAGCCAATTGTTAAAGTCGATCATTTCCTCCTCGTATTGTGCATCGTTCATGGAGACAATATAATGCTGCTGAGTGGTAGGCTCATACCTGCATGTGACACATATTCTGAGAGCTCATTCATGACTCTCTTATATAGTCCAAGGTGGTATGTCTTGGGTCATTCACACCCACATGGACTTTGATTGAGTCATACTTGTACTTAGGGCTATGATCTGATGAATCCCATCCCCTCACAGGCAACTAACTGTAACCTTCCCATTATCCAGCCTGGTAAGAGGGACATCAGTGTGTATCATAATGGAGTTTCCTATCACCAGAATATTAGTTGTGGAGTGTTATGCCTTATGCACTTTATAGCTGAGACACAATGATATGTAGCTTTATGTTTTGTGATGGAAATTGTCTTATTTGTATACATGTGGAGTTTCTGAGGAAGGTGTCTGAGAGGCTTTTGAGGTTTGGGTAAGTTACATGTGAGCACTTCTGCATATATGGGTCTATGTGTGTGGTCCTTTACAGGTGTGGTGAGTGATGTGTGTGAGCCGCTGACAACCTGTCCGTGCTTTTTGTGTCTGTATGTGAGAGTCTTACCTCCAGTGACAATGTATTTGTCTGTTTGAGAATTAAGTGGTTCTCAGTGTACATAAGGCAGTTTCTACATTGCCTCAGGATACTCATCTTCCACCAAGCTGGATGTAGAGATAGAAGGAAAGTTCCTAACCATGGTTGTAGGTTGTTATGTGTACTTGAAAGGGATAGGAGGGGAGGGTGTTTGCAACTGGATGAGGGAAGGGTGCTTAAAGGTGTAATCTGCTGGCCAGACCCAAATCAGATGCTCTCTGAGCAGCAATAGTCCTTGATGCTATAATGAGGTAACTAGCACAGTAAACTTTCAGAGTATAATCAGTGTTTCCAGATGTTTGCATCTGCATGGGTTACTGGTACAGCAAGCAGCTCCATGCAAATGTGCCGAAATTATACAACACTGGAAACAGAGAAAGCTAACTACTGAGTCCTCTGGCCAATAAAACAACTACACTTTGAACCCGTTTGTGTGTTTCCCATCCCAGATAGACCAGATAGACCTACTGCCACTAGGTGATCATTCATAGTCATCCTAACATAAAAGCACAACAAAATAGTGTCCTGAGTAAAATGCTACCTCAAATGAAGTAAAGATACATATACATCAGTGTACTTCAAATAACTTATAAAGTGTGATTATTCCGTAAAAGTACTTTGCTTTGTAGAAGGGAGCCAAGAGCCACTCAGTTGTGCAGAATTTATAAAGGCAGTAAAAACAAGGTAAGCTGATTAATAAGCCCTCCAGCCAATAAAACAACTACTTGCAAGAACCTCTAGTGTGATTACCCTACCTGTACAGACCAGACTACCACCCACTGCCACTAGATGGAAACCCACTGTCCTCTTGATGTAAAAATACACTACTTTATCCAAACAGCCAGCAAGATGATAAATTCAGAGCAAGTATATCAGTAGAACAGACAATGAGAGGCAAAATGCTCCTTTTCCATACTAAGCACAAGGAAAGGCAAATACATAATTCAAGATATAAAAAACAGTGTAGAAAGGGAGGAACTTATAAAACTCAGTTTACTTTAGGGGTGGTCTGCTTAAAATCACCATGTTTAAAAAGCTGATCAAGGAATAAGAGGGTGTGAAGGAAAAATAACTAGCAGGGAGTCAGCAACAGTGCTTGTAGTTTTTGCAGGCCTTGAGTCTTATCAGAAAAGACAAAGACCAAGAACTTTTCTGTGTATTTAAGTATCACTCAAGAAACAAATTAACCAATGTAAAAACACATGAAATGGGTAGTCGAAGAAATTTGTGTCGTTTTGCCACATAGAACAAAAATACCAAGCCAAACAGATTTCTTAAAACAGAAAACAAAATGGAGGAGGTAAAAAGAAGGCAGCTCTATCATTTTAAACAAATTACAGACAAAAAATATAGATTTACTTTCCTCACCCAGAAGGGAAGTCAACAGCAGTGCTTGTAGGTTTTGCATGCTTTTAGTCTAATCAGAAGGACTTCCTTACAACAATGGACACATGTTGGTCAAAAGTTAGGTCACTGTCTCCCATAATTTCTCAAAAATTGAATTACTAGATCAACTCTTAGGTGATATTCTCAATGTGGTATTTTCCTGGGATAAGTGACTTCCCGAAGGATACAATAAACATTTTTTTGGCATTTAGTTTCGGTCCATGATTTTGGCACTAGTTATTTATTTGGGACAGGATTCAGTGACTGCTCCTATTATGCAGTCATCTGCAAAATTAGTCATCCAGAGCCCTGTGGTATTGGCTTTTACTTCAGAATGAAGACAAACAGGAGAGGTCCCAGCACAGAACCCTGGGGGACTTCACTGGCGGCTAGTACCTTTGTGGAGGTAACTTCCCCTATTTTGATTTCTTGCTTCCTGTCAGTGAGCTAGTTGGCAATCCAGTGGGTGACAAGGGGTTTATTGCCAGTTTATTTAGCTTTTCTACTATATTCTTGAGTGGAGAATTGTGTCAAAAGCTTTGGCCAGGTCAAGGTATGAAATGTGCACCATTTTATAGGTTTATAGGTTAATAGGTGTGTACTAGGCTAATGATCCTGAAGCCTTTAGAAGCCTAGCCCATAGAAGTGCCCTGGCATTGTGCTGCCTGATGTTAGTTCCCAGTGCTTCTATCAAGTAGAGCCACTGCAGTAATCACTGGGATGAACTTTCTATTTCCCATCTACTCATCAGGATTTCTCTTAAAAATGGCCAATGAGGTGCTCTATTTGACATGTATGGGAAGTCTATTCCATAGAAGGAGCAGTCTCTGGGTTATAAACCTGTCCCTCCAGCATGTTCTGTTGATTGTTTTAATGGGGTTGAGGTTTTTGGAGTGTGTGGTGTGGAGGGATTTGGATTTCATTAGATGTAGCATTTCTAACAGAACTGGGTCAGACATGGCTTTGTAAGTCAGTCAGAGATTGCCTCTTAATAGATGATATGAGACAGAGAATAGCTGGAGTTTTTTGAGTCTGTCCATGTAGGACATGTGTTTAAGGCCTAGGATCCTCTTTGTGAGGTAGTTTTGTGGCCTTTCCAGCTGTTGCATGTGTCTAGTGAGGTACATGCCAAATGGGGCATTATACTCGATGACTGGCCTAATGAGGGACGAGTAGAGAGAGATGATGACCTCTTTCTTCCTGGATGCAAAATCCTTGGTAATGAGATATGCCACATAGAAGGACTTTCTGACCACAGTGGCAGTGTGGTGGTTGAAGGAGCGGTTGCTGTCAACCTGTGTCCCCAGATCTCTTATAATGCCTTCAGTGTTCAGTGGGCTCCCATCAATGTGGTAATTAGTGGGAACTAAGTTTTCCCAAAGGGAATGACAACGCATTTTTTGGCATTAAGCTTAAGGCCATGGTTTCAACACCAGTCATTAGTCTCAGTGAGGCCTTTCTGTAGAATGTCTACATCACTTGGGAAGTTAATAATGGCTCCCAACTTGCAGTCATCTGCGAACTGGGTCAGCCAGAGTCTCTCCATATTGGCCTGAACTTCTGACAAGTAGATGCCAAACAGGAGAGAACCCAGGATCGATCCCTGTGGGACTCCACTCATGACTGGTCAGCAGTCTGACTTGGCATCTGCTACTTTCACACTGTGGGTTCTATCTGTGAGCCGATTTGCAACCCACCTAGCGATATAGGGGTTGATGCCTAGTTTGGTGAGTTTATCAATAATTCCTTCATTGCTTTGGTACCCTTTCAGTGTATACTGCATCTAACTACAAATATAAGAACAATAAATAATTCAAGTTAATTATGAATCAATTATCAGAGGCTTGAAAGATAAATATTTTATACTGGAATAATACGTTTTTACATCTGACAACAGACTGAGTCTGATTAAATTATATTATTGTAGAAAGTGTACATAATTCAGACTACATTCTTTATGCTAAGTAAGACTCATTAATGAATTAAATAAGATGTTTACACCTTTCCATAGGTGGTTAACTAAACCTAAAATTGCCTTCAAGTGTTATAAAATGTGAAAAAATATACTGTTAAGATTCTTTGATATTAAATCTTATAATGTGCCATTTAACTGCGGTGGTGGTGCTGCTGCAGTAGCGTTGTCACCTCACAGTAAGACGTCCTGTTCAATTCTCAGCTAGAGCGTCTTCTGTGTGGAGGCATGCGTGAATGGGCATACCTTCGTTGAAGGTTGTGCGTCAGGGCCGGCAACTCGGCACGTAAAAATCTATTGCCAATCATTAGCGGACCGGAGTTCCGCTATGGCGACCCCTAACCGGGAAAAGCCAAAAGACACAACATAATGTACCATTTACTTTCAAACTGACGGTTAACTATTTAGATACAGTTTCCTCTATGAAGTGAAAAGATATCCATAAAGGTTTAATGTAATGATAATACATTTAAAATATCAAGTCAATCATTTAAGTCCACATAATAACATGTTGTGGATATAAAATAGCTCCTTGTGCATTTATGTTCCCGTTTTTACAGACATAGACCACATAAACACTGTATTGAAGTCCTTCAAAAAAAAGAAACAGATGACACCGTCCACTTTTGTAATGACCATCTCCAACTTTACTCAGTTTTGTAACTAGTGTAATAGGACTGTTCAAATCACTGTTCATCTCCTCAGTTACTCCTAGTTTTCTTTATCTTCTCTCCTACTCCTTGTTTATGGGCTTTGGGTACCCCATATGGTTGAAGATTAAGCTTTTCCCCTGAGACTTTGTCTGAGAGGTGTTTTGATAAGCATTATTTCCCCAGGCAGCTCAGAGAAGATTCCTTTGTTCCTTAAAAGGAATTCCTGTATTTCTTCTTTCTGAGGCTTTAAAAGTGTGTCATCCACTACCACATTAGACATGATAATCTAGTTTTCTTCTTCCGATCCTTGACCTTTGATAATGTACTTACCACACTCACTTGTTCCTCCCTCCAGGATTTCAAAATATTTATGAACTTTCCTGGTAAAAAAATGTAAAATAAAATAATAAATAAATAATAAATGTGGTCTGTATGCCACTTCCCTACTTGTCTGACATTGTAGTCCACCACATTTACTTTTTTAGTTACTTCATAGGGGTCCTGCCACCTGGCAAAAAAATGTTTTTTCACTTGTAGGGGCCAAAACTAAAACTTAATGTTATACTTGAAACTCCCTGTTTTGGGCATTTCTATTGTAGACTCCTCTCTGGCTATCTTATATTCTCAGTAAATATGTTTCTGCAAAATTTACATTATTATCTTTCTTCTCTTCTCTAAGTTGATTTAATGCTTGGAACACTTCTAAAACATATTTCCTCCTCTTCCCACATATCTTTGACTATATCTAAGTCCCCTTGGGCATCTACTGTACAATAGATTGATAGGGCTGAAACCCCTTAGAGGCCTGATAGTGCTCCCAGACTCAAAACATTAAGTATAGCATAAGTTGGTCCAATTTGTTATTCCCATCTTTTCTGTATGACTTTTCATAACATTAATTGTAGGATTTTATTAAAATATTCCACCAGCTCATCAGCTTGGGGATCGTAGATGGATATTCTTAATTGTTTTACCTTAAAAGTTTGGCAGAGGTGCTACATAATTTTAGACATGAACGGCATACCTTGTCATGTCAAGATTTTTTTAGGATTCTGACCAACAAAAATAACAAGACTGGTTCCTTTTCTATGGCTTTGAAGTTAGTATTTCTCCAGGGAATGGCCTCAGGAAATTTGGTAGCATAGTCCGCTACCATGATATACTGGTGTCCATTGCCAGAACTGACTAATGGCCCTCACTATCCCAAGCAATTCTTCAGTTATGGGCAGTGGAATTAGGGGATTCCTAAAGACAGTTTAAAGGCTGTCTTTTGTCATTTTGGACAGCTGGCACAATAATTCTCAATTTTCTTCAGAAGGCTCAGATAATAAAATGTAGCCAGGATCCTTGCTTTGGATTTATCCTTACCTAAATGGCCTCCAATTATAAATGCCATGTAAATTCCTCTTTCTTTCACTACACTTTACACCAGGACATTTTGCACTGTAAAGTTATAGATAGACTAGTGGAGCCCCTACAGGAGATTCTTCCCGACCACCTCATATATGTTCTGTATAGAATGGCTTAGGGTTTTGTCCTCCCATTAAGCCCTCTTTAAGCACCATGAGTTTATTTAGAGGTCATACAGACTAGGATTCTGTTCCTTATGTGTGGTTTATGAGGTAGAGGGACCAGTCTTTTCTCCTACCAAGGTAGGTATTGGGACCCCATAGCCCACACCTCTCCAAGGAAGGGTAACTTGCTCCACTGCTCCAAAGAAGTTTCCCCTGTGGTCCCAAGACCTGAAGTCCATATCTCCCTTTGGAGTTCTTCTGTTACTTTGTTCTGTGGTCTTGCCCTAGTCTTAACTTCCAGGAAGCACACACTATCTTCATGTACCCACCATCCTCACCCTTTCTTGATTGTCTCTGTAAGAACTGTAGTCCAGGGCAAGTGTCCTGCACCTCTCTCGACAAATTTATCCACACAATGGCCTTTTCAGTGCCTTCTAGTGCTGCAGTAATTTTCTCTACTTTCTTTTTTTTTTTCATTTCTCCAAATGTTTAGGGTTATTAATACTGTAACAGGAATAAACTCCATTCTGTACTTAAGGTACATTCATGAGATTAGTATTGCTTCGGTTTTTGGTGTTTGCTATTTCCTCCTTCTGCAGGTCATATGGAGTTACATATATCTATAACATACTTGAGCATGCTTGATTTTATTAGCCTTGTTGCTTTTAATATTACTACAACTTCTGGGTGTCTTTATTTCATATTGCAGACGTTTCTTCTTGCATATTCTGGTATGTTATGACTCCATGTTTCTCTGTCTGCAGGACACTGTAATCACTAGGTGTTGCTATTTCAATGATTAATGTTACATTTTCCATTTCTTTGCTTCTGCTTTCTTAAGTGTTGCTACTGGAGGATCCTATGTGATTAGTACTTCTTCATTTTCAGTAGTTCTTTGTGATTCATGTTTCCAGTACTTCTCAGCTACCAATATGTTGCAGTGTTTGCACAATCCTCAGTTCAGCAGTCATGCCATAGTATTTTGCCTTTCAGTATAGACTCTTAGTCTTGAGTGTGTTTTATGCAACTGTTTTAGTTCTGTACTACAGAACCTACATTTGTATATCACACACACACACACACACACACAAACACACACATATGTACATATATATATATATATATATATATATATATATATATATATATATATATATATATATATATGGTTCCCCTTCACAATCTCGAATTACTGAGTGCACGAAATTCAGTAACTCAAGACTGTAAAGTTGAAAACCCATAAGCGCGAATCTGCATAAGCGCGGATTCAAATATCTCAAATTTGCGCTTATGCATGTCAGCTACAGGATGGGATGTGTGAGTCGGGATGTTTTACGGAAGTGAAGGTAAGTGAGTGTATCTGTGTGTTTTGTAAGTTGTGTGTGTGTGGGTTAGGGTAGGGAGGTGGGAGTATGAGTGTTGGATGTGTCTGTATTTGTGTGTGTGTTTGTGTGTGTGTGTGTGTGTGTGTGTGTGTGTGTGTGTGTGTGTGTGTGTGTGCGCGCGCGAGGTAGTGTAAAATGGCTGTGTGGTGTTTTTTATTTTGTGCATTAGTGCGATCTCGGAGTTTGAATATATAAGTAGGGGGGTGTTGGGGTGCAGCCCCCCACATGGGGGGATCTGGATCTCAGCCACTTAAACAAGTTTGTCAAAAAAACAAAATTCCGGATGGTCACGCTACAGTCCATCCTACCCTTCTTGGGTCAGGACAATTGGATGTGCTCGATAGATCTTCAGGATGCGTACTATCACATCAAAATGAACCGATGCTCCAGGAGATATCTCCGCTTCAGGCTGGGAGCCAATCACTACCAATTCAGGGCCCTGCCCTTTGGTCTCACTACAGCCCCCCGGGTGTTCACCAAATGCATGGCAGTGGTCACGGCTCACTTGAGGCGCCAGGGATTCCAGGTGTTTCCATATCTGGACGATTGGCTCCTTACTGCCACCACCAGACATCAGCTTCTCCTATCCAGGGATTTCACCATTCAAACCTGTCAAGCTCTAGGCATTTCAATAAATTTAGAAAAATCTGCCTTGTCGCCTTGTCGGTCTATTACTTTCATAGGCGCCAAATTAGATACACAGACCCTTTCAGCCACACTCACAGAGCAGAGGGTTTTAGACATCCGGAACCAAGTATCCCTTCTATCGCAATTAGTCAAAGTCAAAGCCAGACTGGTACTGAAGGTACTAGGACTCATGGCAGCAGCTATTCCCCTTCTCCCCTTAGCTCGCTTTTACATGAGGATCCTCCAATGGATGCTCTTTACCCAATGGTCCTTTCAACGACTCCCAATGTCCCACAACGTTTTGATAACTCAAGTATGCAAGAATCAACTGTCTTGGTGGGTCACGTCACCTCAACTTCTCCAAGGAAGACCCTTCACTCTCCCCCCTCCAGTTGCCACGTTGACAACAGATGCCTCCCTGATCGGGTGGGGGGGCATTATCAGGGCAGGACAGTCCAGGGCACGTGGCAACCCCTCGAGTGCCACTTGCACATAAATGTCTTAGAGATGAGAGCAGTGCTTTTAGCGTTGCAAGCCTTTCACGACTCTCTTCCCAAAGGGACTATTGCAATTCAAACGGACAACATGTCCGTGGTGTGGTACATCAACAAACAAGGCAGAACCAGATCATACCCTTTATGTCGAGAAGCACTCAGACTTTGGCAATGGGCGATCTCTTCTCAGCGTTTTCTGATAGCGACGCATATTCCCGGGAAATCCAACGTCATTGCAGACAAGTTGAGCAGAGCAATTCTCTTGCCACACGAGTGGTCTCTAAACAAATCAATTCTAGAAGAGATATTTCTAAGATGGGGCCATCCTTGCTGCGATCTTTTTGCTACTCCCCAAAACAGCAAGTGTCAAGACTTCTTCACGCTCTTCCCGTTACCAGGCCATCCCACCAGAGACGCTCTAGTCCACGATTGGCCCCGGGGACTTCTGTATGCCTTTCCCCCCCTTTCCACTGATACCTCAACTAATTCAGAAAGCCATCGCCTTGAGAGTGACTATGATCCTCATTGCCCCTTACTGGTCTCGACAGATATGGTTCCCCTTTCTTCATCGCTACCTTTTGGAGCAGCCTTGGCATCTGGACCCAGTACCAGATCTGATTACCCATCAGTCGGGACAGCTGCACCAATCTCTGTCTTCCCTAAACCTCACAGCGTGGTTTCTCCAATTCCTACCTTAGCCAGGCTTCCCTCAATATCTCGCTCGGTTCGAGATATCTTGATAGCCTCTCATAAATCCTCTACCCAGAAGATTTATACTAGTAAATGGAAACGCTTTTCCCTTTGGGCATCATCGAAAAGCATTGATCCTTTTACTGCACCTATCCAGTCTATTTTAGACTTTCTAGCAGAACTTTTTCATTTAGGATCTTCTGCATCAACCATTAGAGTTCAATTGGCTGCCATATCAAATTTTCATGTTGGTGTCTCAGAATCCAGCATCATGGCTCACAAACTCTGTAAAGCCTTCTTAAGAGGTGTATTTCTTCTCAAACCTCCAATCAAAGACCCTCCGCCTCAATGGGATTTAAACTTGGTTCTGGCATCTTTAATTCTTCCCCCCTTCGAACCAGCGGCTTCATGTTCTCTGAAATTGCTTTCTTGGAAGACACTTTTTCTGGTAGCTATAACTTCAGCGAAAAGAGTATCAGAACTCCATGCTCTATGCAGTCGCCCTCCTTACTTAGTTTTTCACAAAGACAGGGTATCTCTCCGGACTAATCCATCCTTTTTACCAAAAATTTCTTCTCAAATTAACCTAAACCAGGTTATTGATCTCCCCGTTTTTTTCCCTAACTATTCAAATAGGTCAGAGCAAAAGCTGCATTTTTTGGATGTTCATCGCCAACTGAGATATTACTTAGACAGAACTAAACAACTCAGGAAATCTGATCAATTGTTTCTGTCATATGCAGAAGGAAGATTGGGCCTTCCAGTCACTAAAGTATCTCTGTCTAGATGGCTCACCTCTGCAATTACTTTCATCTATGAGACCAGACATCAAAAATTACCCTCAAGACCTAGAGCTCATTCAACTAGGGCAATAGCTACATCCATAGTCTTTCAGGACAGGTTGCCAATAGACTTAATTTGTGCAGCAGCCACCTGGGCTTCTCCTCATACATTCATTTCACATTACAAATTGGACATGGTTTCCAGAAGCCGTGCCAATTTTGGTTCCACTGTTCTCAAGAGTCTGTTCCGATAGGCCACCCGGGATAAGGTGCTAGGGACGCGGTCCCATCCAGCAAGAATGAAGGCGAGATTGACAACTTAACATTAAGAAGTTATGTACCTACCATAACGTTCCATGTTAGTTGTCTTCTTCTCGCCTTCTTTCTTGCATCCCTCCCTCCTTCCCCCAAGCCTGGACAGACCGACCGGAATTCTTTTGTGTTTCTTCCTCTGAAAATTGTTACTCCATTCTTGGAGAATAGTATTGCTTGGTATAGCTACCAAACGAGATCTGAGTAGTTACCGCCTAGCATTGTGGGATATAGGGGAGCCTCGAGCCGGTGGAATTAGCTCTCGAGCTTTTAGTATTGGCCGAGTCCCCATCCAGCAAGAAAGAAGGCGAGAAGAAGACAACTAACATGGAACGTTATGGTAGGTACATAACTTCTTATTATTTGCACGTACCTCCCAACCTGTTAATGCAGGAAATCTGGACAAGGCCAAATATATTGGGGGAACATATAAACAGTACTACAAATTGCTCTTGTATAAACTGAGACAGTTGATAGAATAACAAGTCTTGCTTCAGCATGCATTTTTCTGAAGGTTATGAAGTCTGAAACTCAGTGTCTGTCATTATTTAGTGACTTCATTCATAAATGATTTGACAGGAAACCACAAATTTTATGAGGAACAAACCAAAAATAAGAAGCAAAAATCTCTTCATTCTGCAAAAATCTGGACAGTTGAGAGGTATAGTTCAGCCGGGGCTGCCTGAGTTTGCTGCCCTTCCCCCCCTCACAAAATCATGGTCAAATGGAGCTTCCCCCCTACAGCCATTCCAATGAACCATTACTTGGCTATCTCACCCCATTTACCATAAACACTAACCGGGAAAAGCCAAAAAACAAAAACCATAAACACTAATGTGCATACTGCTTTACTTCTGCGATGATTTGGACTTCATTTGAAAGTTTTATTTTGCATTTTACAGTGCAAACAGTAATAGATATCATATCTGCTAAACAAAGCAATGCAGTCTCACAATGAAAACATACTTAGCATTAAAACTTCTCTGCCCTTGAAAACTCACATTCACTGAAACAACATTGAAACCCACATTCAAAGAAAATACATTTTGCCAGTGGCAGATTAACTTTGGGTTTGGACTGTTTTCAAATCACAGGCCCCTTGCACACGAAACATACACATGCTCTTTCATACACCTTCCTGATTGTATTAAATTATATTCCTTGTACAATACAGTACAGTTTTAGAGGGTGTTTTAAATTTGTTTTGAAATTTTTCCAGTAAACAATGAAACAAAATGCATGCACCAGTAATGACAAAACTGCCCAATTAAGAACATTTACATCATAAAAGTCTACTCAAACTTCTACAGTCCAACAGTATCAGTACATATGCACAATCTCTGAAGTAAAAGTCATCTAAATAATTCCACATTAAAGAGATCTGTAACTAAAGAAGAGGCTGCTGCTAGCAAACAACTTTGTATTTCATGGTTTCATCTGCAAATAAAGTGCCCGTTACCCTTGAGGAATAAATTGCATATCTTACACTAAAAAAATGATAAGCTAGCAATATTGCAATAGGGAATGGATGGCAAACAATAACAGGTTCATAGTTACTAGGTATCTTTGCCAAAAAGGAGTGCAGCATCCACCCCCTTTGCAAAGTACAGTATCAGCAATGCATCTATCTACTGTGGGAGTAGAACCCACAGTCTTCTGCATCAAAAGCAAGTATATTACCTGTTGTGCTATTAACAAGGCAAGCAGACTCCACATAAGCAGCACTAAACCTTTGCTTCCCTGCAGCTCTCAGCTTCTTGTAAAATCTACTCACTCAGCTGTATCTCTGAACTTTGCAGCACAAAGAAATCTGGAAAAAGCCAAAGTTTATTGTGGGGGGGACAAAAAGCCCAAAAACCAGGGACACATTTTAAACATTGCTTGTATAATGTTGGAAAGTTGCTAGAATAAAATGCTGTGTTACCACCATGCATTTCACTGCCAAGCCTTAAACCCAGGACCCTGTGCAAAACAGTCAGAGCAACATACCACTATGCCAAATCAGCTGTTTTGTGAAAGAGGAAGACGGAAACTTAAATGGCTACCATTTAGTGAATTCAGTTCTCACCATAGCACAGCTGTCAACCTCTTAGCACAAAACACTTGAACAAAGCCAATAATGGGTGAATACAGCCCCCAAACATTCAGTGAATTCAGTTCTCACCATAGCTCTCAATCTCTTAGCAAAAAACACCCGAACAAAGCCAGTAATGGGGGAATATAGCCCCCAAACATATTCAGTGAATTAAGTTCTTACCATAGCTCTCAACCTTAGCACAAAAAATCTGGATGAAGCTAATAATGGGGGAATACAATCCAAAAAATAGGGACAAATTTCAAATATCCATCTTATACACTGAGAAAATTGCTAGAATAAAAGCTTTTGCGTTACCATGCACTTTCTGAAGAATATGAAGTCTGATATTCAAATGCGTGTCATTTTTAACATTTATTAACCAGGAAAGTCTGACTTGGAACAAAAGCTAATTTTTAGCGGAGGCCCAGGGAGAACCATTCCAGATAAGACACATGTCTTTGTAAGATGGGAGGACACTAGAGGAAACAAACACAGGGAGGGCATACAGACTCCACAGAAAAGGTAAGGCACCCCAGCCAAGAATCAAACCAGAAAACCTGTAGCTGTCAGGCAACAATGTTACCACTGCACTACCAGCTTTGCAAGGACACAAATACAGAAACCACAGATTTTATGAGGAATAGAACAAGTATGAGGGGAAAATCTGCAATGTTTTTACAAATGGTGGTGGGTAGGGAATTCAGGCTCCTGCCACCTGGGCTCAAGGTACAGGGTTCAAACCTTATTCTCTACCAACCACCATGTAGCACCTGGGGTATTTTACACACACACACCCAGACACACACAGTGAATCCACTACCTGTCCTCCACAAAACGTGAATCCACTACCTGTCCTCCACAAAACACGAATCCACTACCTGTCCTCCACAAAAGGCGAATCCACTACCTGTCCTCCACAAAATGCGAATCCACTACCTGTCCTCCACAAAACGCGAATCCACTACCTGTCCTCCACAAAATGCGAATCCTCTGCAGCTAAGTCCACAAAATGGCCGCCGATCCATGAATCCCCTGGCACGCATATGGGTCTCCCTCCACAAAATGGCTGCCCACGCATGGGTCTCCCACGAGAGATGGCTAGTCCCATGAGAGTAGTCGGCTGGATCCTCTTTCCTGCCGGCGATGCAGTCCGGTGACCTTTCGGTCTGTGCGGTCATCACCGCACAGACCTCTGGGCTGGAAGGGTGGAGTTTCCTGCCTTTCCTATCCGGACTGCCTAACAGAGCAGTCTGGAGCTCTGGAATGAGCACGCATGCGTGCATGGAGTTCTCAGGAACCATCCACGCATGCGTGGAGTCCGTGAATTTTTTTTTTTTTATTTTATTTGTCAAGTTTATTGTACAGGTGGGGGGCTGCAGTTCTGCAGTCCTATAGCACGAGCCGCCCCTGAGGACCAGGAAAACCCAGGGTAAGAGATCTGGGGAGACATACACTCCCTAGTATCTAGTACAAACTATTATTACACCATGACATCCACATCAAATGAGACACACTGTGAAACATACCTCGCCAGTGTCTAGTGCAAACTATTATATTCTGACATCCACATAAAATGAGACACACTGTGAAACATACCTCTCAACCTCATATTGCAAGAAATCTGGACAAAGCCAAAAATAATACGGGACAAAGGCCAAAAATCAAGGACACATTTTAAATATTGCTTTTATAAACTTAGAAAGTGATTAGAATAACAGGTTTTGCATTAAGATGCTTTTTCTGAAGGACACTGTGACTTAAATGTCTGTCATTATTTAGTGAATTCAGTACTCAATGACATGCTAGAATACTACAAATTTTATGAAGAACAGTACAAAAATATAATGCAAAAATCTGGGCATCCTGCGAAAATCCCAACAACTGAGAAGTAGGCTGTGAAATAACCAATTTGTGATTGTGAGTGATGCAATGGAAAGTAAAGTTTCTTCTCCCCTGTCCACCTGAAGATGGTAGTAGTTACATTATGTGCAAAGCCTTCTTAAACACATGGGGTTATGAATTATTAACTTCTCAGATTCTAAGAGTGAAGCTTTTGACTTTCCAATTCAAGGTCCATACTTTCTTTGGACAGCAACCCTTTACAATTCCCCACCTGACTGGGGTGATTCCTTTGTTTGGATGAAATACACTGACTTTGGTTCCGCACAGCTGTCTGATACCACAGACGTCTGCCTCTGTTTTACTACATAGAATCTAATGCTGTGGACAAATGTGGCATGAGATTGTGTCCCTCTGTCTTGTTGGGCTTCAAGCCATCAGCTACTGATCTCTTCTGTCCAACTTCCAGTCCTACATAGTGGATCAGGCCTTGGAAAAGTTTGAGAAGGACATGGCTTCCACAGTAGGCTGACATATATAACACTGTAATTTTCACTGTGTTGAGAAACTGGTTAGGGCTACAGGCTTAGGCATGTTCCTGCACAGGTTAACATGGCTAAAACGGTCTCCTCTCAAGCAGGAATGCCAAAAGAGGAAGAAACTGTTTCACTGCACATGAAGAGTTTTTAAGCATCACACAGTCTTGTACCCCTTTGCCATTCCAGTTGCCCAAGGGGATGACTCTGCCAACACATTTGCAGTAGTCATGTCTAGTCTCTGTTTTCCAAGTTCATTCAGTCTTGTAAAGTCACATCCAAGGGCCAGATGGTTCTGTATGTGGCTACAATCATTACCACCTTAGAGTTTGTATGTTTTCATTGTGAAATACCTCCAGTAATGAATCATTCAATTTCAGCAGAGCTCTTGGGACAGTTCTGGACAATAGATAAAAATAGCCAGCAACAGGTAGACTGCGTGTGGTAATAGAATTTAATGGTATAAAAACTGCATCTGCAGACCGGTTTCGACCTGGATTTAACCTGGCCTTCTTCAATGTTATCAAAAAAACAGAATTACATACCAAAAGCCTTTAAATATTCAAAAGTAAATGAGTAAATAAACATGATTGGCTGACAAAAGGCATCATCATAAATATTCATTAAGCCCTGGATTAAACAGAGCACCAAGTTTAGTAATCCATTTCTTCTCTTTGATATTAAGTTTATTGTGCCAACCAGATTTGTGAGTGCGATCCCCAATAATCTTGTCAATAATAATAAAATGAAATTTAGCTGCCTGATGTTTCAGTGTGTGTTTATATAAAGCATTAGTTAGTCTTTTACATTTTATGTCACTCAAATGCTCTTACAAACGTAACTTAAATGGACGGGAGGTCTGACCGATATAAAATGAATGACAGCTGCAACTTGCCATGTATATAACCCAATCCGTGCTACAATTAGCAAAGAATTTTATGTCATAAACTATACTACTATTTCGGCTGGTAAATTATTTAGATCTCAGAATGTGTTTACAATTATTACAATGGCCGCAAGGAAAACAGTCAGTAAGTTTATCACCCAATATAGTAGTTTAATAAAGCTGAGGTAACATGGAATCAGAGTGGTGCTTATAGTGATTAAAGTGAGCCCCTAAGTTTTTTCCTTTCCTAAAAGAAAATGAACAAACATTAGGAATTAAGGTCTTTATTATAGCATCCACCTTCAATATATTCCAATTGTCATTTACAATATCCATAAACCTATTGGTATTTCTACCAAAAGTAGTAGTAAGATGTAATATATTTGAAGACAAAGGTTTATCTTTATATGTCAATAAGTCCTGTCTGATAAGACCCGATGCATGATTTTGTGCCATAGTGACATAACCTGAACTATAACCCCTATTGATGAATCTATGATGTAAATCCTGGCAATGTTGTTTGAAACTATCCTCATCCGAACAATTGCGCCTAATTCTAATAAACTGTGATTTGGGAATGTTCCTGGCAATATGTTTAGGATGATAGCTGGAGGCGTGGAGTAGGGTGTTATATTGTGGGAACTTCCTATATACCTCTGTGTTCAAGGTATTATCCTCTTTTCTGGAAATCAAAACATCCAGAAAGGTGATACGATCTCGATCATAAGTAACCGTAAAATGAATTCTCCATTTATTATCATTTAGATATTCCATAAATTCATTGAGATAATCAATATCAGATCTCCACACCATCCAGCAATCATCCAAATACCTCTGCCAGATGTCAATTTCAGGCAAAAACAAATTATGGGTATCATCATAAATCAAGATTTCTTCAATGTATGCCATAAATAAATCCGCATAAATGGGGGCAAAAGATGCCCCCATAGCAGTTCCCTTAATCTGAAGGTAACATTCCTTGTCATAGAAGAACACATTTTTTGTAAGCACATGTTCGGTAAGATTAATCAAAATGGTGTTGAAGCCAGGTTGATACATATTAGCTTTATACAGCCAGTATTCAATCGCATCCAAACCCGCCCAATGAGGAATATTGGTGTATAATGAACTAACATCTAATGTACATAGCCACCAATTATCCTCAATTCGCATATCATTAATTATACTTAGAAATTGAGTAGTATCTTGGATCCTAGATCTAACCCAAGAGAGCAAAGGTTTGAGATGTCTGGTTAGAAATACAGATAGGGGCTCAGTTAATGATCCAATGCCAGACACGATGGGTCTACCTGGTGGATGTAAAAAATCTTTGTGTATCTTAGGTAAAAAATAAATAAACTGTCTGACAGGATCAGTAATAGTCAGATGTTTAACAGTTTTAGATGTTATAATCCCATTGTCCAGTGCAGAACATAAGAAACTATCAATTTGTTGTTTAAACATAAAGGTGGGATCAAGTGGCATCTTGGTGTAATACCTGGCATCATCCAATTGCTTGTGTGCCTCGATATCATAATCAGTCCAATTCATCACAACCACTGCCCCACCTTTATCAACATTAACTATAACCAGTTCCTTGTTCTGCACAAGCTCATTCAAACAAGATAAGTCAGACTCAGACATATTGTTCGACATAGGTGGACATGTATTAGACGCAAAATGTAAATCACTAAGTACACTACGTAAGAACAGATTAACAGAAGGATGCATGGGTGGTATAAAGGAGGAGGCATGATATTTGAAATCATCCAAAGTCTGTTGTTCCGCCCCCTTATCCTGAAAAAATAACTTGAGGTTAATCAATCTACAAAATGTAAATAGATCTTGGGCAAAAGTGTCCTCTGATACAAAAAAGCCAGGTATAAAAGATAAACCTTTATTGAGCAAAGATATTTGTTCCGGGGTTAATACAGTATTGGAGATGTTACAAACATTATTAACAGTAACAGAATTTACTTGTTCGTTAATACTTCCATGAGGTTCTGTAGACTTGTAACTCTTTTTGTGTTTTCTACCCCCCCCCCTCCTCCCCCGGTGTGATCTAAAGGGGATGTGTTGTTTTTAACTTTTGGGAGTCGGAGACTCCATGGTATGCTGTGTTTCAATGTCCGTGCCAGATGATGTCTCATAATCAGTAGTGTCATTCTGATTGCCACATCCTTTAAGAATGGAACGAGGACGTTTCCTTTTAGAATTTGTAGTATTACTGCTATGCACACCCTGAAACCTGACATGTCTGGTGTATTTAAAGGGTTGTCCCCTCTCATAATCAATTTGATCACAAGAGAATTTTTTAAGTTTCCTTTCTTTAAGCTGAGCATCAAAATTCAGCAAGTCTGAACTAAGTTTAGATAGTAATGCAGGAAAAAAATTTTCATCCTGATATTGATTACAGTCTTCAATAAGTTGTATCACCTTATTGGTTTCTTTATCAATAGCCCTAGTATAAAACTTAGATAAACATTCAACAAACTTCATTGAACATTCTTGTTGGATAGATAACCATTCTGCTGTTAATAAATCATCAGGGTCTGCTACTAAGGGTTGGATTTTTACTCTAAGGCCCCTTGGACTCATACCTTTAACCAAATAAGCTTTAAATAGTTTGAAGTGCCAAACAAAAGACCTGAGTGCTTTCATATTTTTATTTAAATCACAAAATAATTTCTCACAGCACTGTTCAGGCTTCATGGAAGAAATATTTCCTGTGGAATTGGAAACCTCACCAATTCCAAAAGCTGCAAGATCATCCCTGTCAGAGGATAAATTCAAAAATATTTTGTTTAGGTTCATAGGTTCATACTAGGCTATCTGCCCTAGGGCATTTATAAGCCTAGCCAGAATGTGTTTGGCTTTCACCACCCATTTTAAATTTATTTTGCTATGCCCTTTTTCGAGGTTAGTATACTCTGCCTCTGTCTAACAGTGACACAGAAGTGATACCCAGGGTAAACCTACGATCTCCCATCCACTCATCAAGATTCCTCTTGAAGAGAGTCAATGAGGGACTCTGCTAACCTGGACTGGGATTTTATTCCAGAGTGAAGGGAGCCTCTGGGTTATGAATCTGTCCCTCCAGCATGTCCTGTTTATTTCAGTGCTGAGGTTCAAGTCTCTCGAGCGCGTAGCTCGAAGGGATTTGGATTTTCTGAGGTGCAGCATGTCCATTAATTCCGGGTTGGACATGGCTTTATACATCAGGCACAGATCACCTCTGAACAGGCGGTATGCCACTGAGTAGAGCTGGAGTTTCTTTAACCGGGCAGCATATGGCATCTGTTTGAGCCCTTTGATCCTCTTGGTGAGGTACTTTTGGGGTCTTTCCAGTTGCTGCAGGTGTCTGGTAAGGTACATCCCAAAAGGGGCACTGTACTCAATTATGGGCCTGATGAGGGATGTGTAAAGGGGCACGATGACCTCCCCTGATCTAGATGTGAATCCCTTCATGATTAGGTGGGCTATATAAAATGTTTTTCTAACCACTTTGGCCACGTGGTTGTCAAATGAGAGATTGCTATCAACTTGGGTCCCCAGGTCCTTAATTACTTCTTCTGTACTTAATGGATTACCACCTATGTGGTAATTTGTGGGCACTTTGTTTTTGCCAAAGGGGATGACTATACACTTTTTGGCATTTAGCTTGAGGCCATGGCTCTGGCACCAGTTGTCTGTTTCTATGAGGCCCTTTTGGAGGATGCTTGTGTCGGCTGGAGAGTCGATTATGGCGCCCAGTTTGAAGTCATCTGCGAACTTGGTCAGCCACAGTCCTTCCGTGTTGGTCTGTACCTCCAAGAAATATATACCGAACAAGAGAGGTCCCAGGACTGAGCCTTGTGGGACACCACTTGTAACTGGTTTGGAGTCTGACATGGCTCCAGCAATTCAAACCATGTGGGTTCTGTCCTTGAGTCAGTTTGCAATCCATCTAGTGACATAGGGGTTTATATTTAAGCTGGTGAGCTTATCTATAATGCCTGAGTGGGGTATTGTATCGAAGGCTTTTGCGAGGTCCAGGTAGGCTGTGTGGACCACCTTCCCCTCGTCAATGGCCTTGGTGACTGTTTCAAAGAAATCAACCAGGTTTAAGAGGCAGGATCTGCCCTTAACAAAGCCGAACTGGGTAGGATCCAGTGTCTGTAGGTCCCCAATATCTTTATTTATGAGGTCCATGATGATCCTTTCCATAGCTTTGCAGACCAAGCTAGTCAGGCTTATGGGGCGATAGTTTCCAGGATCCATTGAGGCACCACCTTTATGGAGAGGGACCACTGTTGCTGTACGCCACTCTTTGGGCACATATCCTGTAGTAAGGCTGAGATTGAACAGTAGTTTTATGTTTGGGTTTAGCTCTTCTTGGAGTTCATGTAGGACGCAGCCCGGGACACTGTCTGGTCCCATTGATGCTGTGTTTTCTGCTTTGGAGAGGGCGGCTCTTACCTGAGCATCTGAGATGTCAGGGGGGCAGCACTCTGCTGGGATAGATATTTGCCCTTTTGGTGGGGAGTTTGCGCTGAACCTGTCAGCTAGGATGTTGGCAATGTCTGTGGGTTTGGTGTATTTTTTGTCATTTTGGACTAATTCTGAGCATATCTGGGAATTACCACCCAGGTTCCTAACATAACTAAAGAAAGCCTTGTGATTATCCTTAGTGTCCTGTGCAATTTTTCTCTCGAAGCTGGCCTTAGACAATTTTATGAGTGCCCGTAGTTTTTTGCTAATACTGATCAGTGATGCCTTCCCTTTTGGGGATTTTGCTCTATCATTTAGTAGCTTCCTCCTTCTATTGTTTAGTTTGTTTATGGCTGGGGTCCACCAGACAGGACGTCTGCCTTTGGAGGATTGGGTCTTGGTTTTATTTGGGATCGCATGATCCATGCATTCCTGAAGGTGTTCATAGAATGCGTTTATAAAGGATTTTCGGTCTGGGCGTATTTTCCACAGGCCCGGGGCTTTGAAGGATTCCACCTCGGTTTTGAGGAGTGTGAAATTTGCTTTAGAGAAGTTTTTCACTGTGGTTTTCTGGGCAGGGGTGGGGTCGGGATGTGAATATCCAGTGAGATTAGTTTATGGTCTGATCTTACCAGTGAGGGATACACTTCTGGTCTGGAGCATAGAGTCCCCATGTTGGTGATGATCAGGTCCAGTATGTTTTCCCCTCCTGTGGGAGTGGTAACAAGTTGTTCCATAGCATTTGAGTTTATAAATTCTAGGAACCTTTGGGCTAGGGTGTTGGAGCTAGAGTAATGCTCCCAGTCTATGTTTGGGCAGTTGAAGTCACCCAATATAATGGTGTTTGGAGAGACCTTCATATTTTCCAGTGTTCTCAGGAAGGCCGAGTGGGGTTCCTGGGTTTGGGAGGGTGGTCTGTAACAGGCTATAAACTGGAAGGCAGTTTTACCCACTGTTAGTTGCACATGGATAATCTCTGATGCTTCGTGCTTTGCCACCAACCTGGAGGTGTGGGTATCTTTGATGAATATTGATACTCCCCCTCCTTTTGTGGTTCGGTCCAAGTTTTGGGGCCGAAAAGCATGGTATGAGGTATAACCTGGTAGTGCTGGGGTGCTCTCGGGAGCCCTGAACCAGACTTCAAAACCTCAGCTTTGGCCGGCTAAGAACTAGCTGTATTCAACTGGACGTATAAGGGAATTTAAGTACCTTTATCTGCACTTTTTTTTTCAAAAAATACAGTATTTAAATTGATTTTAACTGTGTTGCAGGAATATTAACTGAACTGGAAGTGCAGATAAAGGTACTTAAATTCTCTTATACTTCCAGTTGAATAGAGCTAGTTCTTAGCCGGCCAAAGCTGAGGTTTTAATCCATGCTTACTAATGGATTAATCAAGCACAATTTGAAAAATAACCACGCCCTGTATAAAAAGTAATCAATCAACAATTGGACAATAATGGCAACAATCCAATATTCTTAAAGAATTAGCCACATCCAATACAGAACAATAATGGTATTACAAACCAATCAAGTATAGGTATTATGTAAGGCACTCCAAAAATATATAAATAAGCTGAAAAACAGCCTAATAACATATATATGTACACATGTATATAATGACTAAATTGTCTCCAAGGAGTCAAAGAGAAAAAACATACAGAAAAAAATATTATGTATAAATATATGTAACTAGCCAGCCCTAAACTAGATAATCAGCCCAAGAATGCAAAATAAGTTCTACTAGTTGAACCTACCAAAAAAGCAATATTTAAACAAAGTATATTATGAAGAGCATATACGACAACCACCAATTAGCCTTAGTCCAGAACGTAGTTTTAGATTTCAAGATAAAATATAACTAGACCAATGAGTAATACTTTTGCTAATATGTCTAGACCACAATTGTGATAATTTGACAGCAATACAGTTAAGACATATATGTAATGTGTTCACAGATAGTGAAACATAACAATACCTGTGAAATCAGAAAACTAGTATGAACTGTGCAAAAAACAGAACAAAAAATATATAATTGAACTGTAAGGTCCAATTATTACAGGGAGTCTGAAAGTAAAAAACACTTGCGTATATATAAAAATCAAATAAATTCACCAAAATATAATTATTTGTTAAAGCACGTTACCATATTTAAAGTGTCCAAAGTTTCAAATAAAACACAGAAGCATGGAAAAAGATTTCCTAAGAAAATTGCCTGAAATCATAAGTATAAATGATGTTAGTTTATGTCCAAAAAATGTCCGTAAACAACGCCCACAATCATGAAACAAAAACACGATTGTCATTGGAACATAATAACAACGTTGCAGAGTCGAACACCTAAGCATTGATTGATAGTAATGCCAGCACCCTTGTCCATTTCCTAGTCCAAAGTTAGATGTTTCATGGCCTTCTAAAGCAAACTGCCCACTTGTGTTGAAAACGGCACTGTCCGATTTAAGTGCATAATAATGCACTAACCACCAAAAGCATACATGCAATAATAAAAAATTGTTCAAAGTTCGTTATTTACAGAAAATGCCACAGTCGTCGATGATAGTCAGACCCATATAATCCAATAAGTTACACGAACCTCGTAAATATATCCCTCGAGCTGTAGATATCGTCAGACGCCCATAATAGTATAACACGTAGCTCAAAAACTTCCTCACCAGCGTATAGAAGAGAAGTCACTCACAAACAGAAAAAAGGACCTCAATATTTCGTTCGTTGACACAAAGGTTACTTAAATTTTAAAAAATAGGCAAAAATAAAGTGGAGAAGTGTCCAAATTCAAAAATGATGCAAGCCAGCCACAAGCATAAACGCGAACACGTCCTCACAGCACACCATAGGTCCCCAGCAGGAAATGAAACAACGCGTATCAGGAAAAAGCTCCCCTGCACAGAGGAAGTTGCACGGCAAAAACATGTAACAAAAGATAAAAATAGCCAGCAACAGGTAGACTGCAAGTGGTAATAGAATTTAATGGTATAAAAACTGCATCAACAGACCGGTTTCGACCTGGATTTAACCTGGCCTTCTTCAGTGTTATCAAAAAAACAGAATTACATACCAAAAGCCTTTAAATATTCAAAAGTAAATGAGAAAATAAACATGATTGGCTGACAAAAGGCATCATCATAAATATTCATTAACTTTTGAATATTTAAAGGCTTTTGGTATGTAATTCTATTTTTTTGATAACACTGAAGAAGGTCAGGTTAAGTCCAGGTCGAAACCGGTCTGTTGATGCAGTTTTTATACCATTAAATTCTATTACCACTCGCAGTCTACCTGTTGCTGGCTATTTTTATCTTTTGTTACATGTTTTTGCCGTGCAACTTCCTCTGTGCAGGGGAGCTTTTTCCTGATACAGTCCTGGACAATACCACTGAAAGAGCCCATAGAGAACTATCCCATATTTTGAACAGGGATATGGTTCTGTTCTCACTTGTTCCAAATTCCAGTGGAGACAGGATCAGAACATTTCTGTCACATACTGGACCTCAGAGACTTAATTCATCTCACCCAGTATACTTTATTCTTGATGGTGATTATCCAGGCCATCATGCATATACTGCCAAAGGGTGCCTAGATAATGTTGCTGGAAATGATAGCACCTTTAGGTGCATTACTACTTGAAGTCCATTTAGGAGATTCACACACTCACTTTATCTGGGTGGGCAGCACTTCTAATATAAAAGTAATGTGATTTAAACCTTTCTTATAAGTCAGAGTGATCACCACTGTAATGACCATGGTGGTTATAATCTTGTAGTAATAGGATCTCCATGTGCTTCCCTGCCCACATGAGTGACTCCCAGTATCCCTGCCACTGCTCCTTTACATGTAAGACTGGCTGCTGATAGCCCTGCCAGGGACTCTGAAAGAGTCTGTTCATGGGACTTTGTGGCCCAGCACTAGCTGTTTAAATATTTTCTTAAAAGAGTGCTACATCACTGTCTAACTTTGAAGAAAATTTTCTTCCTTGGGATCTGAACTTCATGACAGGGTCATTGTCCTTGCCCTGTTCATACCCACAGGTTTAATAGCATTGAAGATTGTTTCCTGGAAAAGCCTTTTTTTTCTGTTGGATGACCACTGTACACAGAGGATCTTCATGCTGCAGGCCATCATATATAGACAGACATATCCAGTGTTTGAAATTATTTGGGTCTTCCTTAACATAAACTCATGCCCCCTCCCTCAAAGATATCTTTTGAATTGTCCCTGATGCAGTCCTTTGATTTGCAGGTTTTTACATCCAGAATGTGCATTGCCATCTCTGGTGTTACCTGAAACAGGTCCTTGAGTTCAGGAAGACCAAATAGCAATTTATCTCCTTTGCTATGGAGAGGAAAGGGATTACAGTTCCCAAATAATTTTTTTTTTTGCAAGTAGATTGCCAACTGCATTATATGTTGCATCAGGGATCTAAATATCAATTAAAAGTCCTGCAGAGGCAATCTTGTAAAACCAAGGCTGCCTTCAGCTTACTACTGGTGTATCCCCATTATATACATCTGTGCAGAAGACACTTCATCATCACTGCATACATCCATTATGCTTTATTGTCACAACCAGGACTCCAGGAGTTGGGCATCTTTGATGGTTTTCTAGCTCCAAGTTCAGCCTTGTGAACCTTAATTCTATGGCTGTCTTATGATTTTCTTTTCACTGTTGAATGTACTGCTCATGATTCTAGCTAGCAGTAGGGCCATTCAGTAAGACTCCCTGATGTTTGATATAACATATATTATTTACCATCTGAATTGATGTAAAAGAAGGCCATCCTAATGGGCATATAATATACTCTCCTGCTATTCCCTATTTGCTTGGATAACCTCTTCACCCAGTCTTGGCTGTTGGAATGTCCTGTAATTCATGCATGCTTGTATATTTTTTATTAGTAGTGTAGGTTTCACATATTCATTGTGGTGTCTTTATTAGGTGTGCTGTGTAATGGACTGGGAATATATTAGTAGCCTCAGGCTAAGCACACTTATGTAGTTGGCAGGTAATACCAAGGTATGCTCCATCACTGAGCATCCTCAACCAAAGCATGGAATTTTCCTATTAAAATGGTATATTGTAATTGGTGGAGAGAGTGAACTCAGTAGTAGGACATGATGATGCCTCTTTCAGATCATCTGATTCCATAAACAAAGTATCTGTTATATAAGTATATTTAAATATATCTTGCATTTGGAACCCAGAGGTGTTTTATGTTAAACAACCAATATACCACAATGAGCCTGCTCCCAGCATAGAGCACCCAGTTCTTCTCTGA
Source organism: Protopterus annectens (assembly GCF_019279795.1). NCBI lineage: Eukaryota > Metazoa > Chordata > Ceratodontiformes > Protopteridae > Protopterus > Protopterus annectens. The sequence continues at coordinate 533,528,343 of NC_056749.1, read as the reverse complement.
GTGAGATTGGTTATGGGCCGAGGATAACCCATCTACATTGTTATAGCTATTGTCTGGCCTCTACCTAATGGTAGATGAAAAGCCTGTAGTCACAATGTCCAGCACACCAAACTCCTTTGAGTCACAGCTGACAACAGCCTAAAATTTGACAAACACCTCACACTATCAAAAAGGTCCATATTAAGCTAGGCTTACTGTACAGAGTCAAGCCATACCTAACCGAGGCCACTAGACATTCCATATCTAGGACTCATCTACTCTTTAACCTTCTATATGTCTCAACAATATTCACTAATCTCATAAAATAAAATGTAAACAAACTGGAGTCCTGCTGTAACAAAAATCGCAAGATTTGCTACTAAACTCCCTTACAGATCACATCACTGCACAGCACTTCTTAAACTAAATTGGATTGAGCTATTCAATCTCCTATCCCTCAGCCAACTAGCTTTCATTCATTCCGTCTTCCACAATCCAGACAACTGTCCAGCACTCAAGAGCTTAGTTCAGGCCTACTGAAACAGCAGGCCACTAAGATCCTCCAACAAACTACTATTCAAAGTAAGTCTAATAATTGTTATGGTAACTCTCTGTTCTCCCACCAAATATCTATGTCCTGGAATTCCATGCCTCAGACAATACTAAATTACAGTAACACATTCATATTTCGACTACTGCTTAAGGAACACCTAAACAAAAAATTGGCTTTGCTTCTGTACTAATCCAGGCTGATCATTCTGTCCATCCTTGTTCTTACAAGCAAAATATTTCTTCCCTTACTAAATTCTGACATCCAGACTATACCTTCTCTCACGGAATTCCAATTTCTCTATACCTATCTCAAGCTCACTACTGCTCCTATCTTTATCTATCTCAAGCTTCCTACACTTTCATCATAGTCCCTCCTTCCTCTCCATGACCTCAATATTGCCCCAGCTATCCCTGTTTAGAACAAGTAATACTAGCATAGCAACAATCAGCCATATTTTGTACATATACCATACATGTATCTCATAAATATTTACCACCAATACCATGATATTGATTCATTGATCAGTCATTTCTTTATGATGGCACAAGCTATTTCATGCTAGTTTATTTGTTAGCTTTCTTTTTTTCCACTTTATATTACTCTCTCAGTTTTTATTATTTATGTATAAGCTGTTTACTGCCTGTATTTACCAACATTATGTATTCTTGATTGTTATTGATATCTTGTATTGTTTGCAATGTGTTTTTGTAATGGAGCTTTTCTCCCAGGCCTCTGCTGAAAATGAAATACTGACATAGTTGGACATCCCCAGTAAACAAGTGTAAAATAAAAAAAATAAAAAACTAACTAAATAAAATCTACACAGTTTACTGGTGCATCCTGTTGCTTGTACAGCCACTGCAAGGGTGTTTGGTCCACAACCAAAATGAAGCTATATCCCAAAATATAACACTATGAAGAAGTTAGTGCCCACTTATTAGCAAGACATTCTCATTTTCAGTATCTTGTCGTATTCTTATTTGGATAGTAGGATGGGTGATCTTCATCACCCCCTTTGGTATAGCACACCTCTGAAACCTACTTTGCTTGCTTTAGTAAAGTCAGAGATGAGCAAAACTAGTTTCAAACATAAGATAACTTTCAATTGACTAAAAGTCTCAACTGCTTCTGTGATCTACTTTGTCTGGATAGGTCCTTACATTTTGTAAAGGCAGTCACATAATAATATATATATATATATATATATATATATATATATATATATATATATATATATATATATATATATATATATATATAGCAACATTAGGTACACATTTTCTGTGAGGGTTGAGTACAGCAGGATTATAATTTCCTTGGATCTGGATGCTATACCTGTACTTTTAAGTTGTGCCACATACAAGTATTTCCTCACCACTGTGGACACATTATGTTCAAAGTTCAAGCTACTATCTATCTGTGTACCTAGATCTTTCACCTCTGAGTCTGCTCTTAAGGGTGTGTTATTGATGTTGCAATTTGCAGGGTTATTTGACTTCCCAAAGGGTATAATGCATTTTTTTGCTTTTAGTTTTAGGCTGTGGTTCTGACACCAATCATTTGTCTGATCTAGACACTCCTGAAGGATATCTGCATTGTTGGGGGAACTCAGTGATTGCCCCCAGCTTGCAGTCATTGGCAGACTTTGTCATTCAGAGGCCTTCCACATTAGCTCTAACTTCAGAAAAGTTTATTCTGAACAGGAGTTGTCCCAACAGTGAGCCTTGTGGCACACCACTAGCAACTGGCCACTTGCTGGATCTAGATTCAACCACTTTAACCACATGTATGCTGTCTATGAGCCAAATGGCTGTCCATCTGGTGACATAGGGATTTATGCCCAGTTTTGTGAGTTTATTTATAGTACTTGACTGGGAATTGTGTCAAATGCCTTGGCCCAGGTCGAAGTAGGTGGCATGTATTGTTTTACCCTCATCCATGGCCTGAGTGACTTTCTCAAAGAAATCCACCAGATTCAGTAGGCATGACCTGCCCTTGCCAAATCCAATATAGAAAAAACAGCCAGCACACAAAATGAGGAGAAGTAAGACTTTAAGTCTTCACAAGACTTAATTAAACTTTTACTTCTCCTCATTTTGTGTGCTGGCTGTTTTTTCGATAATGGGTTTGTCTTTTTGAGCCGTTGCACTTGCCGTCCAAGTGGAAGATCTAGTTGTTGGATCTGCCCTTGACTGACAAAGCTAGATTGGGTCAGGTCCAGTGTTTAGAGGTTTCCTATGTTATTATTTATCAGGTCAAGGATTATTCTTTACACGGCCTTACATATAAGACTAGTTAAACTTTTGGGTCTGTAATTTCCTGGGTCAGTAGATGGTCCATATTTATGCAGAGGGATGACTGTTGCTGTCCTCTACTCTATTAGAACAAAGCCAGTCCAGAGGCTGTGGTTTAATTGAGATTCTTTTGGGCCTGATGAGTCCTGATTTAAGCTGTTTAACAGACAGTCTGGTATATTGTCAGGCCCCATTGAAGCTGTGCTTTTAGCTTTAGAGAAAACAATGGCAACCTGTTCTTTGGTGATAATTGGTGATGCAGTGGTGGAGGGTATTTCTTGGGGAGAACTGAGTGTGATGGGGAAGTGAAATTTGAGCTGAATTTGTCAGTCAGCAAATTTGCTGTATCTTCTGGCTGACTATAGGTGATGCCATCTGCAACTAATTCTGCACATTGTTGGGTGTTGCCTTGTGGGTTAACCTTAGGTTTGGAGGATGTTTTTACCTCAAAGTCTGCTTTCAAACACTTGGCTAGTTCTCTGAGTCATTTGTTTAGACCAGAGAGGGACTTTTTTTGCTGTATTGTGCACATTCCATTTTGCTTCTTGATAGGCTTTTCTTTGTTTTGTTTTGTTTTTTTTTTTTTTTTGTAGTACAACCTATTAATCAGCTGTCTGCCAGGGTGGCTTGTTTTTAGGGTTTGACCTCAGTTTATTTCAGTCTGGTACTGCCATTTCTATGCAGTTGTTTATGGTTGTACAGGGTTTTGTGTATGCCTCTGCAGAGACTTCCCATGTTCTGGAACAAGATTCCAATCTACATTAAGCAGAGCTCCTTGCTAACCCTCTTCAAGAGAAACCTTGACGAGTGGATGGGAAACAGAAAGTTTACCCCATGGATCACTTCAATGGCTCTACTGGACAGAGGCACAGGGAACTAATTAAGGGGGCAGTGAAAGCCAACACATTCCGGCTAGGCTTATAAATGCCTTCGAGCAGATAGCCTAGTACCTACCTATGAGCCTATGAACCTATAGGTTTCTCTGTTTTCTGGATTTGGAGGCACTTGGAAACTAGCTATGCCATCCTTTAATAGGTGGTAATTTACCTTAGAGAAGTTCTTAAAGTTTTTGGGATTAGATGGGGGTGGGGGTGAAAAAGTACTTTTTAACTGTCTTTTATTGTCTTTTTGTCATTTTTAACTCGTGTGCATTCAGTTGTAATAGTGTTTTTTAAGTACACGTTCACAAGAGCATTATTACTGGAGTTAATAGGAAAGTTTTTGTTCATGTAAATGTTATTACTTTATATTTATGAGCCTCCTTTTTGATGAATCATATGACCTTCTTTAGGGTAACGTAATTATTTGCATATCACATGATTGTTTGGGATAGTATTTAATAATATGTTGTACTTTTGAATTTTGTCTGAAGAAGTTTGGTAACATACCCAACAAAAGTGCTTATTTATTTTGTTATTAAAGTGCTGGTTGTTTCTGTTTCTTTGCCTTCATGTTTATTTTAAGATAACCTTTTCAGCCAGTTTAAGTCAGATGTCCATTTGTAGACATGGTGATTTGTAAATCAATGAATTTTGTTTTTTTTTACTTCACTTCATTTGTGGTTAGATTTATTGGTATGACAAGATATGCTTACCTTGTTCATTTACTGGGAGTTCCTGATATCAATTTCTTTGTCACATTGGTTAAAATAGTTGGTAAAAACTGACCAATAACAAGTATGATGCAATATGCTGAATCAGATGTGGGGGTCTACATCTCATTTTTCTCATGAGTAAAACAGTATTTGCTAATTAATTTCTGCTAATTAATTTATGAGAATTGGTGATTCAGTGCTACTATAAGACAGTACTGCAAAGTAATCAAGATGTATTATTATCAAAATGTATGAATTATTACTTCATTTAACTCTCAATTTTTCCCATATGCTGTAATAACTTATATATTTTGTTCACTGTTATTTAACTATGCTTCTGTATGCAGGATCCTCTCACTGTTATTTGCAGGTTTTCTACTGTGATTGCAATTGAAGTTGTATTGACTGTATTCTGCAATTTTCCATGCTGCTTTTAACCTACTTAGTATCATGTCAGTATTAGAAGTTCCTAACTCTAATCTGTATCTTCTGTAATGTATCAGGTATATATTCTGCATATTTATATTGTTACTTGTGGAGCTTTTCTCCCTGGGTCTCCACTGAAAATGGGCTCCTAGCCCAATCAGACATCACCCGGTTAACAAATGCAATAAATAAATAAATAATGTAGGATCTATTGCTTATCAAAAATTTGCAGAGGTCCATCCACCGTAGAATGGTTGGATATCTGTATGATAAAAGTTGCAATGAAGACATCAGTAGATTCTTATATCTGCCTTATGGTGAACATCTGTAAGAACTGTATTTCTCCTCATTTGTCTTTTGATTTATGCTTCTATCTCTATTAAGAACTCAATAACTCATTCAAAAATACCAAATTGGAATCACTCATCTCTTCTTTTCCTCTTAAATAGGACAACTGCCATGGACCTGTACAGCATTATGACATCCCTACCATTTTTTTCTTCAAAATTCACAGCTCCTTTCCCCCCAACATGCCTGAAAAATTATATATACTGCCTTTTAGGTTCATAGGTAGGTACTAGGCTATCTGCCCAAGGGCATTTATAAGCTTAGCCAGAATGTGTTGGCTTTCATCTCCCTTTTAGATTAGTTTCCTGAGCCTCTGTCCAGCAGGGCCACTGAAGTGATCCCGGCTAAATTTACGATTTCCCATCCACTCGTCAAGATTTCTCTTGAAGAGAGTCTGTGAGGGGCTTTGCCTAACATAGCTTGGGATTCTATTCCAGAGTGAGGGAAGTCTCTGGGACAGGAATCTATCCCTCCAGCATGTCCTATTTATTGTTGTGCTGAGGTTTAAATCCCTAGAGCATGTGACTCTAGGAGATTTGGTTTTCTTCAGGTGGAGCATGTCCATTAATTCCAGGTTAGACATGGCTTTGTACATCAGGCAGAGATCACCTTTGAGTAGGCAGTAAGAAACCAAGTAGAGCTGGAGTTTCTTTAGTCGAGCTGCATAGGGCATCTGTTTGAGGCCCACAGTCCTCTTGGTGAGGTACTTCTGTGGTCTTTCCAGCTGTTGCAGGTGTCATGTAAGGTACATCCCAAATGGGACATTGTACTCTATTATGGGCCTGATGAGTGATGAGTAGAAGGGCATAATAACCTCTCTTGGTCTAGATGTGAACCCTTTTGTGATTAGGTGGGCTACATAGAAGGATTTTTTAACCACTTTGGCAGTGTGATTATCAAAGGAGAGGTTGCTATCTACTTGGGTCCCCAGATCCCTAATTACATCTTCTGTACTTAGTGGATTACCACATATGTGGTAGTTCACGGGCACTTTGTTTTGCCCAAAGGGGATGACTATGCACTTTTTGGCATTTAGCTTGAGGCCATGATTCTGACACCAGGTATCCGTCTCCGTGAGACCCTTCTGGAGGATGTCTGTGTCAGCCAGAGAGTCGATTATGGCCCCCACTTTGCAATCATCTGCGAACTTGGTCAGCCATAGTCCTCCCGTGCTTGCCTGTACCTCAGAGAAGTATATACTGAACAGGAGGGGTCCCATGACTGAGCTCTGTGGGATGCCACTTGTAACCGGTTTAGAGTCAGAGATAGCACCTGCAACTCTGACCATGTGAGTTCTATCCATGAGCTAGTTGGCAACCTATCTGGTGACATAGGGATTAATGTTCAAGCTGGTAAGCTTATCTATAATGCCAGAGTGGGGAATGATGTCGAAGGCCTTTGCGAAATCCAGGTAGGCTTTGTGGACTACCTTTCCCTCATCTATGGCCTTGGTAACTATTTCAAAGAAGTCAACTAGGTTTAGGAGGGAAGATCTACCTTTAAAAAAGCTGAATTGGGTAGGGTCCAATGTCTGGAGTTTCCCAATATCTCTGTTAATAAGTTCCATGATGATGAGCTCCATAGCTTTGCAGACCAAGCTAGTCAGGCTTATAGGGTGATAGTTCCCAGGATCCATTGTGGCACCACCTTTGTGGAGCAGGATAACTGTTGCTGTACACCATTCTTTGGGTACATAGCCTGTGGTAAGGCTGAGTTTGAACAGTGAATTTAGGAGAAGGGTTAGTTCATTTTGGAGCTCGTGTAAGACGCAGCCTGGGATACCTTCCGGTCCCATTGATGCTGTGTTTTTGACTTTGGAAAGGGCTGTTTTCACCTGTGTGTCTGTGATATCTGGGGCTCTACATTCTTCTGGGATGGACACGGGCCCTTTTGGGGGTGAAGGGAGGGGTAAAGTTTGCACTGAACCTGTCAGCCAGGATGTTGGCAATGTCAGTTGGTTCAGTGTATTTTTTGCCATTTTGCACTAGCTCAGAGCAGATCTGAGAGTTGCCACCTAGATTCTTGACATAGCTAAAGAAGGCTTTGTGATTATCTTTAGAGTCTTTGGCAATTTTTCTTTCGAAGCTGGCCTTGAATGATTTTATGTGGGATCGTAGTTTCTTGCTGATACTCATCAGGGATGTCTTCCCTTTTTGGGATTTTACCAAGCGGATGCACAATAAATGAAAACTGAATGAAAAGTAACAAACTTCTTTAATGGACCATAAAATAATAAAATAACATTAAGCACTTTCATCCACTGATGGTCCATTAAAGAAGTTTGTTACTTTTCATTCGGTTTTAATTTATTGTGCATCCGCTTGGTGATACCAGCTCACTTGTGCTGCTGTTCCGCTGTCGTTTTGCTGGTGTGGTGAACTCTTTTTGGGATTTTGCTGTATCATGTAATAGTTTTCTCCTTCTGTTGTATAGCTTATCTATGGCCGGGGTCCACCAGACTGGTTTCTTCTTTTTGGAGGAGTGACTCTTGGTTTTACTTGGGATGGCTCGATCCATGCATTCCTATAGGTGCTCATAGAGTGCATTTGTAAAGGATTCTGCGGTTTGGGCGGCATTATCCTTTAGCAAGGGGGCTTTGAAACTTTCCACCTCTGTCTTGAGAAGTGTGAAGTTTGCTTTTGAAAAGTTTTTCACAGGGGTTTCCTTGACTAGGGTGGGGTCGGGAGGTGGATGTCCACTGTGATTAGTTTATGGTCTGATTTTACCAGCAACGGGTTTACCTCTCTTGTGGAACATTGGTCTCCCATGTTGGTGATGATCAGGTCCAATATGTTGTCACCTCTTGTGGGAGTGGTGACCAGTTGTTCCAGGGTGTTTGAGTTTATAAACTCTAGGAAGTGTTGGGCAAAGGAGTTAGTACTTGAGTAGTTTTCCCAGTCAGTGTTTGGGTAGTTGAAATCACCCAATAGCATGGTGTTAGGTAGGACCTTCATATTTTCCAGTGTTCTCAGGAATGCTGAGTGGGGGTCCTGAGACAAGGTGGGTGATCTGTAGCAAGCTACAATCTGAAAAGAAGCTTTGCCCACTGTTAGTTGCACATGGATGGTCTCCGAGGCCTCGTGCTGTGCCACTAACCTGGAGGTGTGGGTATCCTTGATGAAAATGGATACACCCCCGCCTTTTGTATTTCAGTCCGGGTTCTGGGGCCGAGTTATAGCCTGGTAGTGCTGGGGTGCTCTCTGGAGCTTTGAACCAGGTTTCTGTTACTGCACAGATATCGATTCTCTCCATACTGAGGAGTGCCTCGAGTACGTGCATTTTGAGGTTTAGACTTCTGGCATTGAGTAGCATTAAACTGAACAAACTCCACACCTCGCCAGTATGGTATGCACGGCCAAACCAATGTACTAGTAAACACAAGAGGCCAGCATCAACAGTCTAAGTACCTTTATTATAATAATATTCGATTCAGGACATAAAAATGACCTAAGGCAACAATTCCATTTCAAACCGGTTTCGGCTTGACAGCCTTCTTCAGTGAAAATAACATCTAATATAAAGATCAAGCTCATAATTATTTATATGCTACCTCAACCAATGGCAAGCAATGGTATGGTCCAACCCTCTGGTTAATGCTTACGTAAACACAGAATACAAATGAGTTAACTAGTTTGTAATTTAAATAACTCTTTTGGAGTACATAGCATATATAACAAGGCAAAAAGTATGAGAAGTGTAAAGTAACAAGAAATGTATACATATATAATATAGTAATAATAATGCTGCACAAATATTAAGTACATAACAAATAAGCAGCAAAAATGTAAATAACAAATGAATTCTATAGTTTAAACATCAGGTAATCCTTATTAGGGTGCATGGCATATATGACAAGGCAACAAATACATATAGAAAAGCAAAAAGTATATAGGTATATAGTCTAATAATAAAAATAATGAGAATAGTGGGCTAAGGTTATATTCATAACCAGTCGGTGGCCAAAGTGTATATTACATATTTTATAGTATTCGTGATTAATAGCCAAACATATTATTCCAATGGACATGTAAAAATAATTCCCAGTATAGAGTATCATATATACATCCAAAAGTACATTATTACAATTGGTGAGACCAATGTACATAAAGAAAGTAACTAATAATGTCCCTTCCAGGTAATCTAATTACAAATAAATAATATGTTCCAATGACAATGACATAGTTTATTACCTGTTATTCATATAAGAGCACCTAAGTTGGCTTTTAAATACATTGACCATGATATCACCAGACTATATAGTGTCCATTAGAAATATGTCAGATGATAATTATCTAGCAGAATTTTGATTGTAATATCAAAATTATTCCATCCATAACATACTATTTCGGTATAGACCATGGTATGTATTTTATAAATGGTCATTAAGACCAGGGGGAAACAGAGCCGTGAGGTAAATGATCCAATATTTTTCCTTGTGGCTTAGAATACTGTGCCATCCCTGTTGGTTGCTCCTGTCTCCAGTAATGTTGTCAATAATTGTAAACATGAATTTAGCTTTTGGATGTTTGATGGTATGTCGATACAAAGAATTGGTTTCTTTCTTATTTCTGATATCACTCTTATGTTCACCCATTCTAATTCTAAGTGAACGTGATGTTTGTCCCACATAAAAGGCTGAACATTGGCATGTAGCCAGCTATATGACCCAACTGCTAGAACAATTACCAAATACCCTAAGGTCATAGACTCTGCTCGTGTTTGCACTTGTAAACTGCTTTAACTTACTTACTTGATTGCAAGATGTACAGTGACCACATGGGAATGTTCCCAAAAGTTGATCCCCAGATATAGTCAGTTGTTTATATTTGGCCCCTCCGCTCTCTTTATGTTTGTAGTGAGAGAATAGGGCTCCTAAGGTTCTGCCCTGTCTATATGAGAATTGACATTTTGATCCCAAAATTTCTCTAAGGTGGTTGTTAGCTAATAAAATATTCCAATTGGCATCTAGAATATTTCTGATGACATTGTGATTCCTACCAAATGTAGTTACAAACCTATAAAAAAATATTTGATACCTTGTGGGTTCTTAGGTAGTACAGCATGTCTTTAAACTTGTAGGACATGTTTTTCATGTTTGTAGAATTATAATGGAATGGCTTTGAGATTGTCTATGTATTTCTCTTGGATTTCTATTGCAGTCCTTGAAATTAGGAAAGTATACATTGTCTGACCATTACTAATAACTACAATAAGACGGTGTTTTATAAATTATACTTATATTAGTATGATACATGACGACATAGGATTCCATTAACTGTTGATGTCGAAATAATCTTTCATAATTTATGCCATCAACATATGGTTTGGAGGCTTTGCAAGCAACAGGATTAGGTACATACTAAATGTAGGGTTATTCCTACTTAAGCACCTTATGTAAACAACTAATACTATTGACTTATTTGGAAGTCTGAACTCAAACAACAATTATTGTATATTGAGTGCCTTTATGACTATACATTCGACAAGAAAGTATTATTTTTACTCTTATAGATTGCAGTTTTAGAACAAACTGTCTTGATTATCGTCTGGGCATTTTCTACATATACTGGGTTCACATTATATCTTGTATGAAGGCTTTACCTATGGATATATCCTGTTATATGTAAATCTGATATTATCAGAACATTGGAACCATTTGGTTGCCAATTGAAGTTTGTGGTTACAACTTAAAGGGTTGGGTAACTCCAGTTATATGGTTAGGTGTAGGCTTCCTTGGCAAATTGCTCTGAATATATATATATATATATATATATATATATATATATATATATATGTCTATATATATATGTCTATATATATATGGTTGTATACATGGTTAAACCCTTGGATAGATGTATTTATTCCTTCTCTTGACACATTTATGTGGAAAAACAAGTTAACTTAAGACTTATTTTATATATATCATAAGTTAATTGGATAATTCCTTGAATTGGTGTGGAAATTTCGACAATACTCACAAAAATGAGCAACTGCTGATGCTCAATAATTTTATTTGTAATACTATTGTATAACAGAGGAGTGGACTATTGGTGTATTATTTTTAGATACTTAACACATGTTATGCAGATTTCATTATTTAACATGGTGTTTACACACTAAAGGGTTATCCTTTTATAAGATCAACAAGAGCACTATTGATATCTGTATGTATGCATATTTGGCTAAACCCAGTATTAGGGGCTAGAATTTTCTTTACTTTGAACATTTACTGTTGAATACATATGTTTGAAGCATAAGATCATAGGGTACTTAACCTTTTGAGGTTTAAACTAGTTTATGATATCCATGTGCTTTGATATTAATAACAAGGATTGGGATCACCCATTAAGATAAATAAGGGTGTGATCATCTAGTATTATTGAAATCTCTATATACATGTATTATTGGGGGCCAAAGCATTTATGTTTTGAATTTCTACTGTTGGATACATATGTTTGAAGTTTCAAACTGGATTATGATATTCTTGTCCTTTGATATTAACAACACGGATTGATGTTTTGGACGTACTGGAATTTTCTGGTTCTGCCTCTAGCTAAATATTCATCCATATTTTAACTTAGGCACCCCGGGTATCCCTAATATCTGGCTGGTTATTGAAATTGAGTGGGGCTTGTTTCAGTGGACAGTCAGACCAATTATCATCACTTTAAAAATTTGTTTTTCAAATTGTATTTCCAACAATGGATCTGGATACTATACTAGATGGGTTATGTGCTGATAGAGACGATATTGGTGTATTTGGGGTTGAACAAGTCTCAAGCAATAACCACAACAATACTAATGTGGATACATCAGATGGATGTGAATTGGCTTTCCAAAACCTTGGGAAGGGCCTAAAAAGTCTAAGGGCCAACATCTGGCACTTGAGACTTTTTAGAGCATACATGCACAAGAATATGGCTCCACGGGGCCTTAGAATTAGACTTTGACCTATGGTTAGTAGATCTGAAGAGAGACTAACCACGGAATGGAATCAAGCATTGCAAGAAGGGTCCATGAATTTTGTTAAAATCTTGGCCTCCTATTATGAAAGAGTTATTGATACTAATATATCGGAAGTTAAAAGCATCAGTGCAGAGTGTAAAAATACCATTCACTTCTCATTTATGAAAGCTCTGTGGCCAGGCTGTCCAAAGAACTAGCCTCATATGAAAAATTAACTAAGGACAGAAAAATCAAAAAATTTAATAGGGATATCATGGATTATAACAGGGAACATCCATTTGATACCCAGAGATCTGTCAGATTCTATGACACTAACTCTGGGTCAACTAGGGGCAGAACCAGAAAAAGACCAAGATCTGTTCTTAAACACCATGATAAACCCTACACCAGTACCTCTGGGGAGGAGTCCTCCTATACGGATAGTGAAAGTGCATTAACACATGAATCACCAATGCGAAAAAGGTCTAACTCAATAACCCCTTTAGACAAGGGAGAAAGTGGTGAGGGGGGGGGGGCGCAAACATAAATGTCGGAATTGGTACAGAATCAATGGAGGGGCTGATAAAAACCTTACTCAGACAATAGAACCCAAGTACAATAATGTATTAAACCTGTCTGATATTGTCTTAACTGATGAACAACAAAAACTATTAAATAAAGGATTGGGATTTGTACCTAGTTTTTTTGTGATGAATACAATACTGTATCAGATGTTATGGATTTTTGCCGCAATCTTAACCTGAAAATATTTTTTTCAGATCAAAACTCATCCACTTCTCAAAGATCCGCTGACTTCAAATTTCACAAATCCCAATTTCAACCACCTATGAACAAACATGTGGCTATATTCCAACAGTCTGTACTACGGGACTTACATTTTCCTCACTTTGAATCACATATAATCAATGAGAACATCACTATGTCTGAAAAAATGGCCCTAGCTGAACTAAAGGATAATCATAATATAGCCATATTACCAGCAGATAAAGGAGGGGCGGTTGTGATTCTTAATATTGACTACTATATCAATGAAGGTCTGGAACAACTGTCAGATACTAAATGCTATATGCATATGGGTATAGACCCCACTACCAAATTCAAAAAAGAGATTGACTCTTTTCTTGATTTGGCAGTTGAAGAAGGCATTATCACTCAGAATACAGCCAAACATCTTACAGTGACAGACCCACAAAAGCAAATTTTGTATCTACTTCCGAAAATTCACAAATCTATCTCTAAACCACCAGGTAGACCGATTGTGTCAGGTATTGGCTCACTTACGGAACCACTATCTGTATTTTTGACACAACAACTAAAACCACTATTAACAGAGGTTAGGGCTAGAATACAGGACACAACTCAATTTTTACAAATCATACAAGACACTCAATTGGAACCACATTGGCTCATGTGTACGTTAGATGTTAAAGCGTTATACACTAGCATACCACATTGGGCGGGGTTGCAGGCATTACAATACTGGTTAGAAAAGACTAACCTCTATCTACCTGGTTTCAACACACTTATTATTTGTATGGCAGACCATGTACTCAATAAAAATGTCTTCTTCTTCTTCCAAGGGGAATGCTACTGGCAATTACAAGGTACTGCCATGGGGGCATCTTTTGCCCCCATTTATGCCGATTTATTTATGGCATATCTAGAGGAATGCTTTATATATAATTCACTACATAATATATATATATATATATATATATATATATATATATATATATATATATGGTGGAAATTGACATATGGCGTAGGTACCTGGATGACTGTTGGATGGTGTGGCGTGCTGATTCTACATATTTACAGGAATTTGTGGAATATCTCAATGGTAATATTTGGGGTATTCAATTTACAATAACATATGATGCCAAAACTATTGATTTTTTTGGATGTAACAGTTTACAGAAATTTTGATCACACATCGAGTACCAAAATTCACAGAAAATATCCACAATATAATAATTTACTTCATGCATCCAGTATGCATCCACGCCACACCATCCGTAACATTACTAAATCTCAGTTTCTCAGGATCAAACGCATTAGCTCCTCTAGAACAGATTTTGAAGAAGCTAAGGCAGACCTTCAGAAAAGATTCTTAGAGAGGATATCATCAATATACCATCATATCTGCCAGTACATGGTCGGACAAACAGGATAGGAATACACTACTAAAATATAGAGTTCACCCAAAGACGACACAGGAATCCACATTAAGGTTTGTAACTACATTTGGTAGGAATCATAATGTCATCAGAAATATTCTAGATGCCAATTGGAATATTTTATTAGCTAACAACCACCTTAGAGAAATTTTGGGATCAAAATGTCAATTCTCATATAGACGGGGCAGAACCTTAGGAGCCCTATTCTCACACTACAAACATAAAGAGAGCGGAGGGGCCAAATATAAACAACTGACTATATCTGGGGATCAACTTTTGGGAACATTCCCATGTGGTCACTGTACATCTTGCAATCAAGTAAGTAAGTTAAAGCAGTTTACAAGTGCAAACACGAGCAGAGTCTATGACCTTAGGGTATTTGGTAATTGTTCTAGCAGTTGGGTCATATATCTGGCTACATGCCAATGTTCAGCCTTTTATGTGGGACAAACATCACGTTCACTTAGAATTAGAATGGGAGAACATAAGAGTGATATCAGAAATAAGAAAGAAACCAATTCTTTGTATCGACATACCATCAAACATCCAAAAGCTAAATTCATGTTTACAATTATTGACAAAATTACTGGAGACAGGAGCAACCAACAGGGATGGCACAGTATTCTGAGCCACAAGGAAAATATTGGATCATTCACCTCGGGGCTCTGTTTCCCCCTGGTCTTAATGACCATTTATAAAATACATACCATGGTCTATACCAAAATAGTACGTTAAAGATGGAATAATTTTGATATTACAATCAAAATTCTGCTAGATAATTATCATCTGACATATTTCTAATGGACACTATGTAGTCCGGTGATACCATGGTCAATGTATTTAAAAGCCAACTTAGGTGCTCTTATATGAATAACAGGTAATAAACTATGTCATTGTCATTGGAACATATTATTTATTTGTAATTAGATTACCTGGAAGGGACATTATTAGTTACTTTCTTTATGTACATTGGTCTCACCAATTGTAATAATGTACTTTTGGATGTATATATGATACTCTATATTGGGAATTATTTTTACATGTCCATTGGAATAATATGTTTGGCTATTAATCACGAATATTATAAAATATGTAATATACACTTTGGCCACCAACTGGTTATGAATATAACCTTAGCCCACTATTCTCATTATTTTTATTATTAGACTATATACCTATAGACTTTTTGCTTTTCTATATGTATTTGTTGCCTTGTCATATATGCCATGCACCCTAATAAGGATTACCTGATGTTTAAACTATAGAATTCATTTGTTATTTACATTTTTGCTGCTTATTTGTTGTGTACTTAATATTTGTGCAGCATTATTATTACCATATTATATATGTATACATTTCTTGTTACTTTACACTTCTCATACTTTTTGCCTTGTTATATATGCTATGTACTCCAAAAGAGTTATTTAAAGTACAAACTAGTTAACTCATTTGTATTATGTGTTTACGTAAGCATTAACCAGAGGGTTGGACCATACCATTGCTTGCCATTGGTTGAGGTAGCATATAAATAATTATGAGCTTGATCTTTATATTATATGTTATTTTCACTGAAGAAGGCTGTCAAGCCGAAACCAGTTTGAAATAGAATTGTTGGCTTAGGTCATTTTTATGTCCTGAATCGAATATTATTATAATAAAGGTACTTAGACTGTTGATGCTGGCCTCTTGTGTTTACTATTGAGTAGCATTACCCTCAGTTTTTGGTTTTCTTGTGTTGTTTACAGAGGTGGGTTTGTCTTTTGAGCCTTGCCTAAAAAAGGCACTATGGGGGTGGCAAGAGCCTTGGTCAGTCTTCGAAAGCCTAAGGGAGACAGGTGCAAGCCGTCTCTGGCGAAGCAACATGGCTTGTCGAGCATGTCATCCCAGGCTGACAGACACTGGATCCCCTTTGAATGACACCAAAAGCTTAGCCAATTGTTAAAATTGATAATTTTATCTTTATACTGTGGCATCATTCTTGGTGAGGGCAAGATGCTACTCAGGGTCAGGGTCATACCGACCTGGGCTACATGATCAGAGAGCTCCTCTATGTCTCTTTTCATGTAGTCCAGGGAGGTACATCTCAGGTCATTCACACCAACATGGACAATGACTGAGTCATATTTGTACCTGATCTGGAGTGACCTGTGTGCTTGTGTTATGTGGCAGATCCTGGCACCCGACAGGCAGCTTACAGTAACCTTCTCCTTGTTCAGTCTAATGAGTGGGACGTCAATGTGCCTGACAATAGAGTCACCTATTACTAGTGTATTGGGTGTGTTATTTAGCCTTAAGGGCTGTGATTGAGTGGCACACTGACTTTGTGAAGTATGTGATACGTGGTTATTGTTGGGGGGTGGAGGTTGCATGGATGTCTGCTTTGGAGGTCTCTGCTGCTTTGGCAGATTTTTATTTAGAGCCTTCGAGTATGTTTTTGTGTACTTATGTGTGTTATTTGCTGGTGCAGATATGACTGGTCTATGTGAGACTGGTAGTGTGGTGCAAGTGTTTCCCTTCTCCTCATAACTGACTGTTCTAGTCTTGGGTTGAGAGAGCTTGGCCTTCAGTTTGGCTGTATAGTTGCATCTCTCGCATACATTTGTGTTTGCTGGAAGGAGGAGAGGGTTGTCTGTGTACATGAGACAATTGTAACATTGCCTCAAGATGCCCAGATTCACCAGCTGGACTGGAGAGTACACCTGAAACTGCCCTTTGGACATGCCGGAACAGATAAAGTGAACTGTTTTACTGATTGTCTGGTAGGGATGAATAGAGAGTCTAGTACTTCTGTATAGTATAGGGGGGTGTAGTACTAGCATTTATTAGTGCTTACTAAGAGATTTGAGCAAGTGCTGGACTGTAAAAGGAAAGGTTTGAGTGCTTAAGTTGAAAGTTTGACTAGTTCCAAGGGAAAAATTGAAGAGTAGACTTTGTGGCGCTGGGAGTAGTTTAACCCTAGCAAACTGGTGCTGCCTGGCATGCAAAACCACGCAAATGCAGGTTTTATAGCAGGGAGATGAAAGAGAAACTTCCTTCTATCCAAGTAAGGTATGGGCAGCACAGGAACTTGTACCACAGCCCTGAATTCAGAAGAACCTGAAAACTGGACTAGACTAGCTTAGAAAGGTGGGAAACAAGAATTTTATTTTTTTTTCACAAAATAATACAGTAACTTTACACTAAAACACTTTAAATGCACAAAAAAGGCTAGCGCACTTGAGTGGGTAGCCTGCAACAGTTAAACAGATGATTTAAACATAAAAATGACTAAAAATGACTTTAACAAGTGCAAGCAGAAAAATAAGTACAATTTGCAGCACAAATAAGCTTTTTTAAAACACAAAAACCCTAGAAAATCGCGTTTTAGGCGAAATTAGCAAACAACAACAAGAAAATGCAGAAAAAAGATACTTAATCAATCCAAAGTCTCTCTTTTGTCACTCTGCTGCTGTAAAACTCTGCAGCACACCACGAGGAGCTTGATGAGCTGTATACAAGCGCAAAAAAAGCGCAAATGTGGGTTTTATAGCAGGGAGATGAAAGA
This sequence comes from Protopterus annectens, assembly GCF_019279795.1. NCBI lineage: Eukaryota > Metazoa > Chordata > Ceratodontiformes > Protopteridae > Protopterus > Protopterus annectens. The sequence goes on along the minus strand of NC_056749.1, from coordinate 533,510,462 downwards.
GATAGAAATTAGCCCAAAATGGCCAATAAACTACTACTTGCTGGGCTGAGACCACTCCTCCAGGGACATATAGGCTGCTCAAAGCTCCCCACTCTCACTGGTGAACAGAGAAACTTCCTTCTATCCAAGTAAGGTATGGGCAGCACAGGAACTTGTACCACAGCCCTGAATTCAGCAGAACCTGAAAACTGGACTAGACTAGCTTAAAAAAGTAGGAAACAAGAATTTTTTTTTTGTTTTTTTTTTTTTTGTTTTTTCACAAAAAAATACAATAACTTTACAATAAAACATTTTAAATGCACAAAAAGGCTAGCACACTTGAGTGTGTAGCCTACAACAGTTAAACAGATGATTTAAACACAAAAATGACTAAAAACAACTTTAACAATTGCAAGCAGAAAAATAAATACAATTTGCAGCACAAATAAGCTTTTTTAAAACACAAAAACCCTAGAAAATCACGTTTTAGGCGAACTTAGCAAACAACAGCAAGAAAATGCAGAAAAATGATACTTAATCAATCCAAAGTCTCTCTTTTGTCACTCTGCTGCTGTAGAACTCTGCAGGACACCACAAGGAGCTTGCTGAGCTGTATACAAGCGCAAAAAACGTGCAAATGCGGGTTTTATAGCAGAGAGATGAAAGAGATAGAAATTAGCCCAAAATGGCCAATAAACTGCTACTTGCTGGGCTGAGACCACTCCTCCAGGGACAGATAGGCTGCTCAAAGCTCCCTACTCTCACTGGTGAACAGAGAAACTTCCTTCTATCCAAATAAGGTATGGGCAACACAGGAACTTGTACCACAACCCTGAATTCAGCAGAACCTGAAAACTGGACTAGACTAGCTTAGAAAGGTGGGAAACAAGAATATTTTTTGGTACCTACCTATGAACCTATGAGCCTATAAGTTTGGTGGTCCAAGGAAACTCATTTATCTGAAGCATGGTGTTCCAGCACTATCTGAAACTTGATGTTTCAACTTTATCTTGCTTGATGTTAAATATCTTTACTTCGCTGATATCCTTCCAGCTGCCATCTGCACAGTTATTTTTACAGACTTTATTTCTCAGTAACATACTCCTTTACATGGATGCCAATATCTAATTAAGCTATGCCAGCACACTTACTACTTTCTATTTTTCAGCATATACTATTCCTAAATTAACGCTTTATATTTCATGTCATACTTGCAGCTTTTTATTCAAGCTAATAATCATGCTAGTGAAAAGACAGCTTACTATTATTCTTTCAGTTCTCCGTTATTCTATTTTTTTTGGAGGAATGGACTAAAATTCAGTTAAAGAAAAGACTGCATTTGTTACGTCAGCATTGCTATTTGCAGTATTTACCATGACTTGTTGAGTTATTGCAACTCTGTGTAACCTGTAGCATATAAAACAATTTAAAGCTCTCATTATTATTATGACCCCTATCAACACAGGATGTATTAACCAATTTAGCAATTTGGTCCCAGATTATGACCATCCTCTGAGTATGTCCCACCAATTAAGGACAGTGTCATCTTCTGTTTTTGCCTTTTACTATTAACACTGGGTTATTTGAAACTATGCATACAAAATGTGGTGCCACTTTAACAGACATTTTGAAATTTGAAGGCAATATTGTCCATTTACACAATATTTTGTTCAATTTACAAATTTAGATACATTAGTACCAACTTGTAATATGTCTATTAAAGGTACTTGTAATGACATACTTCCCTTGTCGTTGTAAATGTGCAATCTGTGAGATATTTTGTTCTACTAGTTTTCATACCAAGCTCTTTTATATCTGCAGTTGGTATCTTTAAAACTTGGTAATGTAGTATTGAAGTGCAGTATTGTTTTTTGGTATTGTTGTCATGTCATAGTACAAGTGTATGGTATTTTTACCATTTGATCTGTGTGAAGTACTGGCCTGTTACCCAAAATGACAAGTATTTTAACCCATGGTCCTTTTTTTGTATTACTGTGTTGTTTATACAAATAAACAGATTATTGGTAGAAATCATACCCTTTTTTGCCCTGTTGAGTTTATTCTTATTTTTGTTATTGTCTACACACTGTGACATTTTTTGCATGACGTCTTTCCTTGTCAGAACTGTTACATTTTTGAGGTAATGTACAGCATCTAATAGAGACAGAGCTGTTACTGAAATGCTTATGTCAGTCTTTGAGTCTTTCTCTACTTTTATTTATGCCTGACTTTGTTCAGGTAACCATGCTGTTATATTTGTGTTAAATGTTATCTTCCCAAAGGTACATGCTGTATGCTTTTTACAACTGAAATTGTCTTGTGTTTTATTTTGTGTAGCATTTTCCTAACTAAGTTTTATTTGTGAAATATTGTAATTCCCTCTGTTTTGATGTTCAGAATTATGCAAATGAAATGCAGATGTCTGTGTTGAATGCCGCATGCCTTGTCTCGCAACTGCATTTGTATCTATAGTCCTTGAAGCATGTTCCAGACACTGAACATTCAGCTTGTCTCAGGCTGTACCAGAATATATGTATGCTACCAAACAGAAATACATGTATTTAACTAACTATATTATTTCTACATATATTATAGCAACAGATGTGTATATGCATCTAACTACCACATGCATTTATACATTTTAAACATATTTATCACAGTATACATTCCCTCTGTTTTATTTTAAATAAAAAACTGTCTATATTAGTATATACATTTTAGTCAAGTTATATTGCTATTAACTAGAAACACATTGGGAAACAAAACCTTTAGTTTTCTTTTAATACAGCAAGTTAACACAGTTTAATATGGTCAACACAATGATGACAACCATTACTAACCATTACTATTATAAATGGATTAATCTGAATATGACTCTATACAGTGATGTTGTATATAGTAATTTATTGACAATGTTTGAGGATTTTATTGCAAAGGCATTGCAGTCTTGTTTTTTTTTTTTTTTTTTTGAAAAGAAAAACACATATCACAAATGTCAAAGTTTGACTTGTTACTCTATTTACATAGATAAACCATTTACTATATACTGTACAGAATACACTTGCTTGTACAGATTTTTTGCATTTGTATATACATGGCTGTAAAGTACACTCAGTCCAGTTTTCAAACCTAGCATTAAACTGAAGTCTGCTAATTATATTACTTGAAAAAATAAAATGTATTTTTGGTAGTACCACTTTGCACTTTTATTTGAGTCGCTTTTGCAGTACTGTTTACACAGTTAGTGTAAAATTGAAAGTGTGCCCTTCCCTCTGTAGTATACATCATTTTATTTCAGTATTGTTTATTTGTTTTATGCTGTGAGAATTAAATGTATGCTTGCCTTTTATTTGTTACCTAGACTGTGACACTTTGGTCTTACACATTTGCATTTTAATTTGATTATTCTTTGGCCATTTTCAAAAACAGAAAATATTTTTATAAAGCTTTTGCTATTGCCTATACTGTCAAAGTTGTAGTAGGAACTGCTTTTACCCATTTTGAAAATATGTTTACTGTTACAACTAGCTATTCATACCCTCCCTTTTTGTAAAGGAACTGGCATAATTTATTTTAACTGCATACCATAATCCATATACTGACTGTAGTTGGTGTAGTATTTACTTGCAGACTTTTGTTCTTTTTGTTTAATGCTGCATGTGAATACTTAACAATAATGTTTTAGAAAAATGTAAGCCGTTTGGTCTGGTAAACAGTCTTGTTTTCTTGACCTTATAAATTTCAATGCCAGTAACATTTTATCTTATACAATATTCCTTGTAACTACCCATTCCAGCATGGAAAGATTTGAGCTCACATACTTTTTTGTTTCTGCGCATTCCAGACGCTTAACCCATAACTCCTTTACCACTTACTCGTACCTTCAGTCATTCGTTAATATACTTGCAACTTGATATTAGAATGCAGTTGTAGAACTCTTAAACAATAGTAACTTGCCTATCTATGCATAATATTGCTTTTGAATACTGTTTTTGCTGGAGTCTGTGCTATTTTTTATGCTATCATACGATTACAAAATATTGTAAGAAACAAAAGAGATATTGACTTAACTAACACATGCTTAAAACAGATATATTTACATGATTTACATTTGCTGTTGTCTGCCTTTTGCTGCACTTTAGATGAAAATAAAATACATGCAGTCAGTCTTGTGACGTCATGTCTTTACTGTGTTTAACTACTTTTATTTGATTTCTATACCCTAGAACTGTTTTGTTATTTGAAATGGTTTGAAATAAATGCACTGAGGCAAACTGCTTCAGTTAATATGCTTTACTATTACATTTTCCTTTCAGATCTACAAGCAGTTGCTGTCAGCTCTCTATGGCAAATTCCCAAAGCTTGTTTATACACACTCATATTTATACCAAAAAGTCTGATATTTACTTTGTATAACACTTTTCTTTGTTCTTCTAATTTATGATTTGTCCTTGATTCATTCAAGTTTGGTGGTCCAAGGAAACTCGGTTATCTGAAACGTGGTGTTACAGCACTATCTGAAACTTGATGTTTCAACTTCATCTTGCTTGATGTTACATCTCTTTACTTCAGTGATGTCCTTCCAGCTGCCATCTGCACAGTTATTTTTACAGACTTTGTTTCTGAATAACATAGTCCTCTACATGGATGCCAATATCTAATTAAGCTATGCCAGCACACTTACAACTTTCTATTTTTCAGCATTTTATACTATTCCTAAATTAACCCTTTATATTTCATATCATTCTTGCAGATTTTTATTCAAGCTAATAATCATGCTAGTGAAAAGACAGTGAACTGTTATTCTTTCAATACCTACTTGGAAGAGCTGTCCCAGGTAGGACCTAAGTTAGTTGTTAATTCATTCATGAGAATATAGATAGTCTTTGACATGCAACTTCTGCATCTTAGTTGTCAGGACCAGGGAAACCCAGGGTAAGAGCTCTGAGGAGACAGACACTAGCAAGTATCTAGTACAAACTATTATTATACCATGACATCCACATCAAATGAGACACACTGTGAAACATACCTCCCCAGTGTCTAGTACAAACTATTATATTATACAACGACCCTGTATTAATATTCAAAAACGTGCATGCTGATTTGTCAGCATGAACGTTGTAAATCAGAGTTATAGTAATGGAAAAAGGTCTGGTTGCCTGGACTTTTTCCAGTACTATAAGTCTTTTTTTACAGCAACGGAGAATGCAAGATCTCCATTGCTTCACACTGTCTCGCTATGTTAAACGAGTTTAACATAGTGAGACAGTTTTAAAAAAAGCAACGGAGATTCTCCGTTGCTTTTTTTAAAGCTGTCTCGCTATGTTAAACTCCTTTAACATAGTGAGACTGTTTGTAAAAAGCAATGGAGATCTTGCTTTCTCCGTTGCTTTTTTCAAAACTATCTCACTATGTTAAATGGGTTTAACACAGCGAGACAGCTTTAAAAAAAGCAACGGAGATTCTCCATTGCTTTTTTTAAAGCTGTCTTGCTATGTTAAACCCATTTAACATAGCGAAACAGTTTGTGAAAAGCAACGGAGATCTTGCTTTCTCCGTTGCTTTTGCCCACAGCTCTGATATACTGCATAGGCATATGCATGTGCAGTACATCAGAACTGCCGCAGAATACCAGACAGCTGCAGAAGGGCAGCAAGGAGGCATTATACAATGCCATTATTTAAGAAAAGTAATTATTTTTTTTCTTAAATAATGTCATTAGAGTATAACAATAACCACTTCTGGGTGTGGGTAATGCTGGATTTACCCACGGTTGGCTTTGTTTGGCCACTCAGGCTTTGCCCTCATGACCAAACCACACCAGCCGTGGGTAAATCCAGCATTACCCACACCCATGCGTGGGTTATTGCTATATTGTGACATCCACATAAAATGAGACATGCTGTGAAACATACCACTCAACCTTGTAATGCAAGAAATCTGGACAAAGCCAAAAATAATACTGGACAAAGACCCAAAATCAAGGACAAATTTTAAATATTGCTTTTATAAACTTAGAAAGTTATTAGAATAACAGGTTTTGCATTAGCATGCTTTTTTCTGAAGGACACTAAGTGTGAAACTTAAATGTCTGTCATTATTTAGTGAATTTGGTCCTCAATGACATGCTAGAATACCACAAATTTTATGAAGGACAGTACAAAAATTTGAGGCAAAAATCTGGCCATTCTACAAAAATCTGGACAGCTGGGAAGTATGCTGTGAAATAATCAATTTGTGATTGTGAATGATGCACTGGAAAGTAAAGTTTCTTCTCCCCTGTCCACCTGAAGATGGTAGAATTTACATTATGTGCAAAGCCTTCTTAAACACATGGGGTTATGAATTATTAACTTCTCAGATTTTTTTGTACAGAAATTCTTGAATTCCTGAATGGTAACCTGTAAAGGAAGAGGAGTCCTATATCATCTCACCCAAAGAATATGTGAGCAAGGAAGAGATAGCATCCCAGAAGTACACAAACTTTAATTATGTGGTCTGTAAAAAAAGTAGCAACCCTTTACAATCCCTCACCTGACTGGGGTGATTCCTTTGTTTGGATGAAATACACTGACTTTGGTTCCACACACCTGCCTCTGTTTTGTTACACAGAAACTAATGCTGTGGACAAGTGTGGCATGAGAGTGTGTCCCTCTGTCTTGTTGGGGCTTCAGACCATCAGCTACTGATCTCTTCTGTTCAAATTCCAGTTCTGCTTAGTGAATCAGGCCTTGGAAAAGTTTGAGAAGGACATGGCTTTCACAGTAGGCTAACATTTGTAACACTGTAATTTTCACTCTGTGATGACACACTAATTAGGGCTGCAGGCTTAAGCTTACACAGGTTAATATGGCTAAAACAGTCTCCCCTCAAGCAGGAATGCAAAAAAAAAAAAAAACAACTTCTACATGCCTAGTTCAAAGGGAAAGTGCCCTTTGGGCAGGCTTTCCGAGATCATGCAAGTGACCTTTCAAGGAGAAAGCAAAGCCTCAACACTGTGGAGTTTTTCTTATGATCCCACCTCTGCTGCACTCTTTCTCCTCTTGACCAAGCTCATGCCAAAAGAGGAAGAAACATTTTCCCTGCACATGAATAGTTTTTAAGCATCACACAGTCCTGTATCCCTTTGCCATCCCAGTTGCCCAAGGGGATGACTCTGTCAACACATGTCTACTATCTGTTTTCCAAGTTCATTCAATCTTCTAGAGTCACATCCAAAGGCCAGTGGGTTCTCTATGTGGCTACAATCATTCCCACCTTAGAGTTTGTAGGTTTTCATTGTGAAATAGCATCATTACTAGTAATGCACCATTCAGTTTCAATAGATCTCTTGGGACAGTCCCAGGCTGTACCACTGAAATAGACCATAGAGACTATGCCATATTTTGAACATGGGTAGGGTTCTGTTCTCACTTATAGGTTCATAGGTAGGTACTAGGCTATTGGCACTACGGCCTACATAAGCCTCACCAAAAAGGTACCCTGGCTTTCACCACCCAAGAAAATTATTTTCCTGCGCCCCTGTCAAGCAGAGCCACAGAAGTGATCCCTGGGGTGAATTTCCTATTTCCCATCCAATCATCAAGATTTTTATTGAAGAGTGCTAATGAAGAGCTTTGTTTGATATAGATAGGTAGTTTGTTCCAGAGTATGAGAAGTCTCTGGGACAGGAATCTATCCATCTAGCATGTTCTGTTTATTGTGGTGGCAAGGTTTAGGTCCTTGGAGCGTGTAGCTCGGAGGTATTGGGATTTCTTTAAGTGGTGCATGTCCAACAGCTCTGGGCTTGACATAGCTTTGTATGTTAGGCAGAGATTGCCTTTGAGTAGGTGATATGCGATGGAGTAAAGCTGGAGTTTTTTGAGACGGTCTGCGTAGGGCATCTGTTTGAGGCCTGTAATCCTCTTTGTAAGGTATTTCTGCAGCCTTTCCAGTTGTTGTAGAAGTCTTGTGAGGTACATAGCCAAAATGGGCATTGTACTCAATAATGGGTCTAATGAGTTCCGAGTAGAGGGGAACAATGACCTATTTTTTCCTGGATGAGAAACCTGTTGTGATGAGGTGTGCCACGTAGAAGGATTTCCTGACTAATGTGACAGTCGTGATTATCAAAGGAGAGACTGCTGTCCACCTGTGTCCCAAGGCTCTTATCACACTTTCGGTGTTAAGTAGACTACCGCCTATGTGGTAGTTCATGGGTACAGAGTTTTTACCAAAGTGGATGACAATGCACTTTTTGGCATTGAGCTTGAGGCCATGGCTTTGACACCAGGCATCTATCTCAGTGAGGCCCTTTTGTAGGATGTCCACATCATTAGGAGTTTCGATTATGGCTCCTAGTTTGCAATCATCTGCGAACTTCATTAGCCAAAGATCTTCTGTGTTAGCCTGTACTTCACAGAAGTAGATACCAAACAGGAGAGGACCCAGGACTGAACCCTGTAGTACTCCACTTGTCACTGGTCTGAAGTCGGATTTGGAGTCTGCTACTTTCACAGTGTGGGTTCTGTCAGTGAGCCAGTTGGCAACCCATCTTGTGACATAGGGATTTATACCTAGTTTAGTGATCTTATCTATAATTCCAGAGTGGGGGATGGTGTTGAAAGCCTTGGCGAGATCTACATAGGCTGTGTGAACCACCTTACCCTCATCTACGGCTTTGGTGACTGCTTCAAAGAAGTCTATCAGGTTTAGGAGACATGATCTGCCTTTTACAAACCCAAACTGGGTGGGGTCCAGAGTTTGGAGATTACCAATGTCTTTGTTTATAAGTTCCATGATGATACATTCCATGGCCTTGCAGACCAGGCTCGTCAGGCTAATGGGAAGGTAGTTCCCGGGATCCATGGTGACTCCCCCTTTGTGGAGTGGGATAAATGTCACTGTGCGCCATTCTGTGGGCACAAAGCCTGAGGTGAGGCTGTGATTAAACATGGCACTTAGGTGGGGTGCCAGTTTCTTCTGTAGTTCATGTAGACTGCAGCCTGGGATGTTGTCAGGTCCCATGGATGCTGTGTTCTTGGCTTTGGAGAGTGTGTTTTTTAACTGTGCAGCTGTGATTACAGGAACTTTGCATTTTTCCAGTATACAGATGGGGCCTCTAGGGGGTGAGAGGGGGCACTGACCCTATCTGCCAGGATGTTGGCAATATCTGTTGGTTCTGTATATTTAGTGCCATTGTAATGTAACTCAGAGCAGATCTGAGTGTTGCCATTGAGATTCTTGACATAGCTATAGAATGCTTTATGCTTGTCTTTAGAATCAGTGACGATTTTGTTTTCATAACTAGCTATGGAGGATTTTATCAGGGATCTCAGCTTCTTACTGAGGCTGACCAGGGAGTTCCTCCACAGTTTCTTTCTTCTGTTGTAGTTTGTTTATGACAGGGGACCACCAGATTGGCTTCCTTTTTTGGAGGATAGCATCTTGGTTCTGTTAGTGATAGCATGATCCATGCACTCGTGTAAGTGCTTATAAAGTGCATTTTTGTAGGATTCAGCAGTCGTACCTCTATTGTCCATCTGCATCGGTGTTGTGATGTTTGCCACTTCTGTCTTAAGAAGCATGAAGTTGGCTTTAGAGAAATTTTTTATGGTGGTTTCCCTAATGGGGGGTGGGGGCAGGATGTGGATGTCTAGGGTGATTAGCTTGTGGTCAGATCTGACCAACAAGGAATTGACCTCTGGTGAGGAACACCAGTCACCTATGTTGGTAATGACCAGGTCTAGGATATTGATGTCCCTGGTGGGGGTGTGGATAAGTTGATCCAAGATGTTGGAATTTATGAATTCCAGAAAATATTGAGCAAAAGAGTTGGTACATGAGTAGTTTCCCCAGTTAATGGTGGGGTAGTTGAAATCACCCATTATTAGGGTTTGGGTTGTACCCTAATATTTTCCAGTGTATCAAGAAATGAGGAGTGGGAATCCTGGGGCATGGTGGGGGATCTGTAGCAAGCTACAATTTGGATTGCGATCTTGCCCAAAGTTAGTTGCACTTGGATGATCTCAGATGCATTATGCTGAGCAACTAGCCTGGAGGTGTGGATATCCTTAATGAATATGGAAACTCCTCCACCTTTAGTGTTTTGATCCAGGTTAGGTGACCGAAAGGTGTGGTATGAATTATAGCCTGGTAATGCAGGGGTGCTCTCTGGAGCCTTGAACCAGGTCTCTGTCACTGCACAGATGTCGTTGTTCTCCATTTTAAGGAGTTCCTCGAGTGAGTGCATTTTGAGGTTTAGACTTCTAGCATTGAGTAGCATTATCCTCAGATTTTACTTGCTTGTACCTGTTACGGTGGTGAATTTGTCATTTGAACCTTGCTTAAAAAAGGCACTATAGGGGTGGCAAGAGCCTTAGCCAGTGTCTGGAATCCCTGGGACGACTGATGCAGGCCATCTCTGGCAAAGCATTGTGGTCTGATGATCATGTCATCCTAGGCAGACAGATACTGGATCCCCTTAGAATGACACCAGAAGCTTAGCCAATTGTTGAAGTCAATCATTTTGTCCTTGTACTGTGGTATCATTATGGGTGATGGCAGGATGCTACTTAGGGCTAGGGTCATACCTGCCTGGGCTACAAGATTGGAGAGCTCCTCCATGTCTTTTTTCATGTAGTCAATGGAGGTATGTTTCAGGTCATTCACACCAACATGGACAATGACAGAGTCATGTTTGTACTTGTTGTGGAGTGACCTGAGCACGTACGTTATGTGGTGGATCCTGGCACCTGACAGGCAGCTGACAGTAACTTTCTCCTTGTTTAGTCTGGTGAGTGGGACATCAGTGTGCCTGACTATAGAGTCACCTATGACTAGAGTCTTGGGTAAGTTGTTGTGCCCTATGGGCTGTGGTTGAGTGGTACACTGAGTTTGTGGGCTATGTGTTATTTGGGTTGTGTTGGGGGGAGGAGGTTGCTTGCATTTCTGCTTTGGAGGTCTCTGTTGCTTGGGCAGATTTTTATTGAGAGCCTCCTTGAATGTAGGTGTGAGTTTTGTGTTTTTGTGTGTGTGTTTTCGTGGTGTAGGTTTTGAAGAACTATGTGATGAGTATGGTGTGGTGCAAGTGTTTACCTTTTCCTCTTGGCTGTCTAGTCCAGTCGTGGGTGAAGAGAGCTTTGCTTCCAGTTTGGTTATATAAGTGCATATCTCACAGGGTTGTAGTGTTGGGTGAACTTGTTCCAAGTTCCACTGGAGACAGGATCAGGTAACTGCTGTCACATACTGGACCTGACAGACTTAATTCAGCTCACCCACTATACTTTCTTCTGGATGGTGATTATTCAGGCCATCATGCATATACTGCTAAAGGGTGTCTAGATAATGTTGCTGGAAATGATAAACACCTTTAGGTGCATTACTACTTGAAGTCCATTTAGGAGATTCACACACTCATGTTATCCTGGGTGGGCATCACTTCTAATATAAAAGTAATGCGATTTAAACCTTTCTTACAAGTCAGAGTGATCACCACTGTAATGGCCATGGTGGTTATAATCTTTTAGTAATAGGATCTCCATGTGCTTCCTTGCTCACATGAGTGACTCCCAATATCCCTGCCACTGCTCCTCTACCTGTAAGACCGGCTGCTGATAGCCCTGCCAGGGACTCTGGAAGAGTCTGTTCATGTGACCTTGTGGCCCAGCCCTAGCAGGTTAAACATTTTCTTAAAAGAGTGCTACATTACTGTCTATCTTTGAAGAAACTTTCTCCTTGGGATCTGAACAGCATGACAGGGTCATTGTCCTTCCCCTTTTCATGCCCACTGGTTTGATAGCATTGAAGATTCTTTCCCAGAAAAAGCTTTTTTCTGTTGGATGACCACTGTACTCACAGGATCTTCATGCTGCAGGCCATCATGTATAGACAGTGTTTAAAATGATTTGGGTCTTCCTTAACATAAACTCATGCCCTCTCCCAATGATATATTTTTGAATTGTCCCTGATGCAGTCCTTTTATTTGTAGGTTTTCACATCTAGAATGTGCAGTGCAATCTCTGGTGTTACCTGAAACAGGTCCATGAGTTTAGGAACACCAAATAGCAATTTCTCTCCTTTGCTGTGAGGAGGAAAGGAATTACATTTCCCAAATAAATGTTTGAAAGTAGATTGGCAACTGCATTATCTGTTGCATCAGGGATCTAAATATCCATTAAAAATCCTGCAGAGGCAATCTTGTAAAACCAAGGCTGCCTTCAACTTACTACTGGTGTATATACATCTGTGCAGAGGACACTTCATCACTGCATGCATTCATAATACTTTATTGTCACAACCAGGACTCCAGGAGTTGGGCATTTTTGATGGTTCTCTAGTTCCAAGTTCAGCCTTGTGAACCTTGATTTTAGGGCTCTCCTATGATTTTTTTTTCACTGTTGAATTTACTGCTCATGATTTGAGCTAGCAGTAGGACCATTCAGTAAGGATCCCTGATGTTTGATATGACATATATTATCTACCATCTCAATTGGGCTGAAAGGAGGCCATCCTAATGGATATCAAATATACCCTTCTGCTCCCCCCAATTTCCTTGCATAGCCTCTTCACCCGACCTTGGCTGTTGGAATGCCCTGTAATTCATGCATGATTGTATATTTTTTGTTAGTAGTGTAAGTTTCACATATTCACTGTGATGTCTTTATTATGGAGTGTGTTATGTAAAGGACTGGGCATATATTGGTAGCCTCAGGATAAGCACACTTATGTAGTTGGCAGGTAATACCAAGGTATGCTCCAGCACTGAGGATCCTCAACCAAGGCTAATTGTTGGAGAGAGTGAACTCAATAGTAGGACATGATTATTATGCCTCTTTCAGATCATCTGATGCCTTAAACAAAGTATCTGTTATATAAGTATATTTAAATATATCTGGTGTTTGGAACCCAGAGGTGTTTTATGTGAAACAGACAATATACCGCAATGAGCCTCCTCCCAGCATAGAGCACCCAGTTCTTTTCTGAATGAGATTGGTAATGCGACCAGGATAACCCATGTACATTGTTGTGGCTGTTGTCTGGCCTCTACCTAATGGTAGATGAAAAGCCTATGGCCACAACGTCCAGCACACCAAACTCCTTGGAGTCAGAATCGACAACAACCTAAAATTTGACAAACACCTCACTCTAACTGCCAAAAAGGTCCACATTAAGCTAGACGTATTATACAGAGTCAAGCCATACCTATAAGAGGCCACTAGACATTCCAAAGCTAGGACTAATCAACTCTCTATGCTTCTGTATGCCTCACCAATATTCACTAATCTCAGAAAATCAGATTTAAACAAACTGGAGTCCTGCTGTAACAAAATTGCAAGATTCTCTACTAACCTCCCTTACAGATCACATCACTGCACAGCACTTCCTAAAGTAAATTGGATTGAACTACCCAATCTCCTATCCCACAACCAATTAACTTTCATTAATTCCATCTTCCACATCTAGACAACTGTCCAGCACTTAAGAGCTTAGTACAGCCCTACTCAAACAGCAGGCCACTAAGATCCTCCAGCAAACTACTACTCAAAGTAATAAGTCTAATAATTGTTACAGTAACTCTCAATTCTCCCTCCAAATATCTAAGTTCTGGAATTCCATGCCTCAGACAATATTAAATTATAGTAACACATCCATATTGAAACTATTGCTTTAGGAACACCTAACCAAGAAACTGGCTTTGCTCCTGCACAGATCCAGGCTGATCATTCTGTCCATCCTTGTTCTTACAAGCAAAATATCTCTTCCCTTACTAAATTCTAACATCCAAACTATCCCTTCTCTCATGGAATTCCAGTCTCTCTATACCTGTCTCAAGCTCACTAGTGCTCCTATCTTTACCTATCTCAAGCTTCCTACAGTTTCATCATATTGCCTCCTTCCTCTCCTTGGCCTCAATATTGCCTTAGCTATCCCTGTTTAGAACAAGTAACACTAGCATCCCAACAATTAGCCATATTTTGTACATATACCATACATGTATCTCATAAATATTTACCACCAGTGCCATAATACTGATCTCTTGATCAGTCATTTCTCTATGATAGCAGAAGCTATTCCATGCTAGTTTATTTTGTTAGCTTTCTTTTTTTTCCACTTTATATTACTCTTTCAGTTTTTATTGTTTAACTAGCTTCCCTTACATATTAGTGTAAACCACAAGCAGCATTCAAATTTCATTTATATGAATGGATGGAATCCATTAAATCCCCAAGAGCTACTGGCTACAAACTTCTAACTATACCAAACAAAGCCACATTAATCTTTATCCCATCTCAATTTTCTATTCTTCCCCTTCCTACTAGCATAATCCAAGCTAAAATATTCTGTCCACATCTCCTAAACTGCCTCTCCTGGCATCATCATCTGAACTATTAGCATTCATTCAAAGGTTCTTCTAGTATGGCTCTGCTAGCAAAGCTGACAGTGGCTGACATATAACAGGCTTAGTATAAACCTGTGAACCTTGTGGCAGAAAGGGATATGACTAGGTTGCATCTGCCACCTAAATGGTATACAGGGAAAGATCTCTTATAAGCTTCCAGCCAGCTCACGATTGACTAGTATACCTCAGGCCCTGCAGAATTCAGTCAGTAAGTATAAGACTAAACTACTCACTGTCTCATGCTTTCCCTATCCAGAGGTTGGGGGTATGTATCCTGAGGGACATCTGACTAATGAATCTCCAGTGATGACTAGTACTAAAGAGGAGAGTGTCTAGGCAGAAAAAGGGCTGCTTGAGGGAATAGCAGCCAGAGTACATCATGATAACCTCCTTTCTGCACCCCCTGTATATCACACTCTGAAGCAGCTTCTGGGACACACAAGGAAGTGCCATGTCCAACTTCCTGGAAGAAAGCGGTGGTGGATGTAACACATAAAGAGGATAAAGACCCATCAGATCCAGCTTCATACAGAACAATTTCAATCCTAAACCGTGATTATAAAGTGTTTATGTCTATAATGACTAAAAGAAAGGCAGACGTGTTGCCAAAATTAATAGATATGGATCAGTTTGGTTTTGTGGAAGGGAGGCTAACATTTGACAACATTAAAAAAACATCAAAGAGCTAGAGGGAAGCTGAATTTAAGGAAATACCACTACTGTTGGTGAAACTCAGTGGTGAGAAGCATTTGACAGAGTAAGCTGGGAGTTTAGGAGCAGGGCAATGGAAGCATTTGCATTCCGTGATAAAATTATAAGGTTGATTAGGAAGATATCCAAGGGATTGGAGGTGAAAATTAAAGTGGGTGGGTTCCTCTTTGATAATTTCTGTTTGAGCAGAGGAACCAGCCAGGGGTGTCCTCTTTCCACTTTGTTATTTGTACATTTAGAACCACTGGCAAAGAAAATAAGAGACTCAGAAATTCAAGGATATAATTGGTATGGTAGTCAAGAAAAGCTGGCTGTATTTGCAAATAATATTATTATATACCTGATAAAACCAGAAAAGAACCTTCAGTGTTGTGGAACATTTTGAGGCAGTTTCATATCTTTTTGGGATACAAAATTAATGAAGGTAAAACAAAGGCAATAGCTGTAAATTACATACCCACACACAAATTGGTTCAAGAGACTAAACAAAAGATAATACAAAAAAAATTAGAAATTGGAAGCTCTGTTATATGGATATGTCAAATGGTACATGGGTTGCATTTTCTAATGGCCTTAACCCGGTATGTGACATTAATAGAACCTGCTGGAGGGACATATTTGTCTCCCAGAGGTTACCACACCTTTGGAACAGACTCCCGTTTCATGTCAAGCAAAGCACCTCACTGGCCATCTTCAAACGCAATCTGGAAGTAAATTTACCCCAGGGGTTCCACCTATGTCCCTCTTGGACAGGGGTGATAGTTGTAGGTGCTGATCATGGAAATAACAGTAAAACCTGGCTAGGCTTGTAAGGGCCCTAGGGTCATTAGCGTAATAACCTCCTATGATCTTATGATCCTATGTATAAACTGTTTGCTACCTATATTTACCAACATTATGTATTCTTAATTGTTATCGATATCATTTATTGTTTGAAATGTGTTTTTGTAATGAAGCTTTTCTCCCCAGGCCTCTGCTGAAAAAAGGCTACTGACGTAGTTGGACATCCCCAGTAAACAAATGTAAAATAAAAGAAAATAACTAACTAAATTAAATCTATGCAGTTAAATGTTTCATCCTGTTGCTTGTACAGCCACTGCAGGGATGTATGGTCAGTTACCAAAATGAAGCTATATCCCAAAATATAACACTATGAAGAAGTTAGTGCCCACTTATTAGCAAGACATTCTCATTATCAGTATCTTGTTGTATCCTTATTTGGATAGTAGGATGGGTGATCTTCATCACCCCCTTTGGTATAGCACACCTCTAAAACCTACTTTGGTTGCTTTAGTAAAGTCAGAGATGAGCAAAACTAGTTTCAAACATAAGATAACTTTCAATTAACTAAAAGCCTCAACTGCTTCTGTGATCTGCTTTGTCTGGATAGGTCCTTACATTTTGTAAGGTCAGTCACATAATAGTAAATATATAGCAACATTAGGTGCAAATTTTGTGTGATAGCTCATACTGGGAACAGGACAGTTTTTGACAGCTTCTATTCTTTTTTCTCTTTGGAGTTTTATTACTCCTCTTCTAATGGTATATCCCAAGTATCTGGCTTCTGTCACATAAAGCTAACTCTTGGCAGTATTAAGTGCAAATGATGCCTTTACTAGAGTCGAGCACAACTTGTACTTTGGATAAATGCGACTCCCAGTCTTCAGAATAAATTACTACATCACCAAAGTGCACGACCGAGTACCTGGCATTGAGTACCTTATCCATGAGTCTTTGGAAAGTGACAGTGGCTCTGTGAAGTCCAAAGGATAAGAGAGTACAATGAAAAAGACATTCAGGGTGAAGAATGCTGTTTTCTCTTTACTTCAGGTGTAATGGGAATCTTCTAGCACCCATTAATTAAATCTAGAGAGGACAAAAACATTGTTTTGTTTAGCATTTCCTTGAGCTTATCTGCTCTGAGCATTGGGCAAGTGTCAAATTTAGACATGTCATTCAGTTTTTTGAAAACCATTACAAAATATTATGGCACCACAATTAGACTGATCCATTCACTTTGGAACTCTTCAGTAATTCCTTATTTGACATATTGCCTATCTTTAGGACTCTTGATATCTTTTTATTTTTTATTATTTTTTTAAGGATTACCTTCTCTCCTGGCATAGTTTCTAGGTGAGGCTGTGTTAAATTTGTCCTACCAAGTTGCTTGAAAAAATTTTTTTTTCAGAAAAGATCATTTACTTACTGCTTCTCTGCTTTAGATAATGTTTCATCTACTTCAACATTAGGTATAGAATTATCTGGAAATAACACTATTTGTATTTAGTTCATCTTTGAAGCTTACAGCAGAATCTCCTGTTTCCGTTCATGGTTTTAACACATTATATGACATAAATAGCTGTTTTTCTATTTTCAGTATGCCGAATGTTTTGATTCACTTCATTCATTTTCTCCACCAATACAAATTACAACAAACCCAAAACATGTCTAACCCCAGTTTCAATTCTTTCCTCAAATGGAACCAAAATACTACCCACTAATCAAAGCAAACTTCTAGTTGTCACAATTGATGAAAACCTATGGTTCGAATCCCACATATCCCTCTCCGTCAAAAATGTCTACTCCAAACTAGGCACCCTATATAGAATTAAACCTTTCCTTAGAGAAAGTGACAGATTAGCCACTGCCCACACACAGCTACTGTTCATCCTCCTCTATGACTCCCAGGTATTTACAAACATTCATAAATCAGAACTAAATAAACTAGAATCATGCTACAACAAAATTGCCAAATTTGCTACAGGCCATTCCTATAGAACCCACCACTGCTCAGTACTCTCACAACTAAAATGGTTAGAACTCCCAAACCTACTAACACTAAACCAACTGTCCGTAGCCCACAAAATAATTTACAAACCAAACGACTGCCCTGCTCTTGCCAATCTAATCCAACCCAACAGTAATCCTAGGGCACCAAGATCCTCAAATAAGCTAAAGATTACTCAACCCCACAACACACAAGGTCTGCCCTCTACTCCTATAAAATTGCCAAACTCTGGAATGCCCTTCCCCAACCTATAGCTAAAACCCCCAACACTCATGATTTCAAACACCTCCTTAAGGAACATCTAGCAAAACACTGGCTCTGCTCCTGCCTTACAACAGGGTAGACCACCTACTTTTCTCCCTTACTTTCACCCTAAACTAGATCTTTCTCCCAGCTACAGGTCTTTACTGCAGTAAGCCTACTTGGTTCAGTAATCAGTTTCACATAGCAACATAAACACTGATACTGCTTTGCCATATAACAGCTAGGGAGAATTTTTTGCCCACTCTTGTCAAACTTTATCTCACTGTTTCTAACTATTATATCCTGCTGTGTCATGCTATTTACCTGCATCACTGGCATCCAGTTTTGTTAATTTTGTAATTATTGTTATGTACTTAATCACATTTCTGCTTGTTTCTTGCTTTTCTTTGCTTTGTATAATGTTAACCTAATTAATGTGTGTTCAACTTGATTGTTCAAACCGGTTTACTTGTATGTATGGAGCTTTTCTCCCCAGGCTTCCACTGAAAAAAGGCCTCTGGCCCAGTCGGACATCTCCCGGTAAACAAATGAAATAAATAAATAAATAAATAAAAATGGCCCTTGCATTCTTGCTAGAAATTTATTTTCAGTAGAAGGAATGAATACTAACGTTTTGTCCTCAGCTTTAAACTCTCTGTACCTGGCATTTTGTGGTATATGTCCTCTACTACATTTCTTGTAACATTTACATATGTCCCTTTGTTATTGGCATAACCATTTTTAACCTGTCTTGCAAGTTTATAAAGTGTGCTAGTACACTTTTAAACAGAAATTTTCATTCTCCTAAATTACTTTTGCTATGTCCAGTAAGCCTCAGGGATTTCTACTATATACTAATTAAAATGGAGTTCATAGGTACATTGGTGTGCGCTAGGCTAATGACCACTGGAGCCATTTTAAGACTAGCTATGCATCCCAAATCTCTGACAAGTTCTGCTACCCTTGGTAAGCATAAACAGGAGCTTCGGAGATTAAACATTTACAAGCAGGGGCCTGGAAGGTGAACCATTTACAGGTTGCCTATGTCCATTAGACACATAAATGGCAAGCTAGGAATTAATTTCCTTTTACCCATTCGTCTGTCCAAGTTACACTTATTTATTTATTTACACTTGTTTACCAGGAAAGTCTGACTGGGCCAGAAGCCCATTTTCAGCAGAGGCCCAGGGAGAAAAGCTCCACAGAAATATAAGCAAAATACAATAATTCAATAGTACAATAGTATACATACAGTAAGATGGAGAATACACATCATCTAGTTAGTCTGTACAAAGTAGAATTCAGTAGTTTTCTAGTAGATACAGGTTCAAAAAGAAAAACACAAGCACTTGAACTGGTTTAAGGAGGAACTCTGCTTCAAATGGATTGGGAACCTCCTCCAGAGAAAGTGTTGTCTCTGGGATACATACCTGTCTCTCCAGCAGGTTCTGTTTATACCATAGGCAAGATTTAAGTCTTTAGAATGGGTAATTCTGATGCTATTTGTTTTTGAGGATATTGGCAGTCCACCAGGTTGAGGTCCAACAATGCTTTGTATGGTAGACATATATCTCCCCTCAACAGCCTGTAAGAGACAGGAAATAGAGATAGATCTTTGAGGTGGTCTGCATTTGACATGTTAATTCTGTGGAACCTCTTTGGATGTTGCAGCTGTTGGATGTGCCTAGTTAAGTACATACCAAAGAGGGAATTGTACTCAGTGATAGGTCTGATGAACGCCAAATATAGTGGAACAATGGCAGTCTTAGAAATATATGCCATATCTTTGATTATAAGTTGTACAACATCAAATGATTTCCTCACTTTGGTAGACACATGATGGTCAAAGAGTAGATTACTGTCTACATGTGTCTCCAAATCCCTGACTACTGGTTCGACTCTTAGGATTTTTTTGTCAATGTGGTAGCTACTAAGGGTGGATGTCTTCCCAAAGGATATTATTATGCATATCTTGGCATTTAGGTTTAGTCAATGGCTCTGACACCAGTTGTGTGTCTGTTTCAGCCCTTCCTGGAGAAAATTTGAGTCGGTGTGGGATTCAATGGCAGCTCCTAATTTGCAGTTGTCGGCAAATTTAGTCAAACAGAGACCATTTACATTGGCCTTGACTTCAGAGAAGTAAATGCCAAAAAGGAGTGGTCCAAGGACTGATCCCTGAGGGACTCCACTTGTGACTGGCATCTTTGTAGACGTGGGCTCCTCAATTCTAACTTCCTGGGTCCTGTCTGTGAGCCAGTTGGCTATCCACTGGGTCTGTACCTGACCTCATGAGTTTGTCAACAATGCCCACATGGGGTATTGTGTCAAAGGTCTTGGCCAGGTCAAGGTAGGCAGTCTGTACCATTTTGCCCTCATCCTTCACTTTTGTGACCTTCTCAAAGAAGTTCACCAGGTTGAGCAGGCATGACCTGCACTTGATGAAACCAAACCTGGTTGAGTCCAGTGTCCGGAGGTTTACTGTATTATTATTGATCCTTTCCATGGCTTTGTATATAAGACTAGTGTGACTTATGGGTCTGTAGTTCCCAGGGTCTGTAGATGGCCCACCTTCGTGCAGAGGGGTGACCGTTGCTATTCTCCATTCATGAGGCACTATGCCTGTTTGGAGGCTACAGTTAAAAAGCAATTCCAGAGGGCCTGACAGGTCATGTGTCATGCTGGTTAGAAGGCATCCTAATATATTGTCTGAGCCCATTGATGTAGTGTCCTTGGCCTTAGAGAGAACATTAAGGACCTGTTTCCTAGAGATGGCAGGGGGAGTTATATTAGATGGTATTTTCTGAGGGAAGGTTGAGGGGGAGAGAGGGGTAAAGTTGGAGCTGAATTTGCCAACCAGTAGGTTTGCTATATCTTCTGGATGAGTATAGGAGTCTCCATTTACAATGAGCTCTGCACACAATTGTGTACTGCCTTTGAGGTTGCTGATATAGCTATAGAATGCCTTGTTGTTGTCCTTGGCCTGGGAGGCCAAATTTATCTCATATTTGGCTATGGTAGACTTTATTTGTCCTCTGAGTTGTTTGTTTAGTTTAATGAACGTGTTTTTATCCTGCTGGGTGCTGCACCTCCTAATTTGTGCCATGATTTTCTTCCTTCTGTCATACGGCCTATTCATTTTGTGATTCCACCAGGATTGCATGTTTTGTTTTGTTTTGTTTTTTTAGTTAGTTCTGTACTTCTTCCTGGCAGGTACAGCTGCCTCTATGCAGCTATTAACATGCTTGTACAGAGCTTTTGTGAACAGTTCTGCATAAGCAGCAGAATTCTTAGGTTTTAAAGGGCGTGACATTTTGCCAGGTTATCACTTAATAGCAGAAAGTTAGCCTTACAGTAGTTCCTGAATATTCCAGTGTTAGTGGTGGGTCCAAGTTTTATTTTTACTATAAGGGGACCATTTTGTGGTCTGACCTTACCAGGGAAGACTTTACACTATGGGGTGTGCAGCACTCTCCCATATTAGTGAGAACCATATCCAGTATGTTTGCACCCCTGATTGGTGTATTGTCAGTCTGGTCCAGGAAGTTTGTGTTTACAAAATTCAGGAATCTCTGTGCTTGTGCTTGTATGTTTGGTGTTGTATAGGATTCATAGTGGGGTAATTAAAGTTGCTCATGAATATTGTACTGGTTTGGGTGGTGAGTGTTTCCAATAAGTTTAAATACATGGTATAGGTTTCTGGGTCGTAGAGAGGGACCTACAGCTTGCATAGTAATTTACCCAGCAGAGTTTGCTTTTCTACACATGTTGTATGTTATTCCTTCTTAGCTCCATGAACACATATTAGTGCATATTCCCCTTGTCATTTGCTTCATGTCTGTATACATGTGGTCCTTAATAGTTGTGATTATGCTCCCAAAATCTTGTAGTTCCTGCAGTTCTTTCCCATCCAACAATAGTATGGCTAACATGGTAGTGGAACAGAAATGATACAGTGATTCTGATTCTGACTGGGTGACACAGTGGTGCAGCCGTTAGCATTGTCACCTCACAGCAAGTGGTTCTCCAGTTCAATTCTCGTCTGGAGTGCCTTCTGTGCAGAGTCCGCATGTTCTCCCTGTGTTTGCATGTGTTTCTCCCAGGTGCTCTGGTTTCCATCCACATGCCAAACACATGCATCTGGAGCATTTCTCCCCAGTTCTGTGCTGGAAATGGGTTCTCTCCCAATTAGACTTTCCCCAGTAAACAAATGATAGATAAATAAATTCTGCTGTTCTAGCAGTTACTTTATCACACTCCTTTTAGTACATTTCCATTGTCAGTAAATTGGTTAGAGATAACAGTTTTGTTAGATATAGCACTTCTGCTACTAGCTAAACTATCCTTAGCAATTTGCACCCTGTTCTCATATCTAAAATATATGATTTCACTTGACATTCTTTGTATAATCACAGATATCTGCATATCCTTAGCTGTAGGCTTAGGTTGCTCAATTTAAAATTGCTTCATTAGCTAGTAACCATTTAATTAGTACAGCCAATTTATCAGTACTATTAGTGTCACTGAAAAGCTTTTGCACTGTCTTTGAATATATCACTTGCTAAAATATCTATCATTTTATTTTTACTTAATTTGTGGTTCCAATCGTAAATATGCTTTTAGATCAAACATTAGTGTGCTTACTGTTTTAACTAAATTAAATATCCATTTATCAAATTTTATTGCTATTGTTTCAAAAAAGCAACCAGCTTGCACTTTCTTTTTCATTTTTGATTGTCTTTACAGTCAGCACCCTGTATTTACATATATGCCTTGAATGCTTCCTCTGTAAGTTGTGAAGATAGGTTGGTCTGAACCCAGTTATCCTGGGTGGCATACACTTTGATGCTGTCATTCTTGCTCAGTTTCTTATGTAGTGGGGTGGTATTTGAGGTGGTTAGTTTAGTGGCTATCACAGTCATCTGTTCCTGGATACTGATTATTTTTCAGTAGCTTCACTGCTCTACTGAAGAGCTAATAAATGTTGACCCAAAGCTGTGTTGGTCTACACCAGAGTCTGTATGAGTTTTTCCCATTGTTAGGAAAATATAGCAATTCATTCCCCTCGTGTGGTACATACAAAGTAGATCAATAATTCCCTTTCTTCAGGTGGGGCATTAACTCAAATGATCTCACACCTGCATGCTGCGATACAGGAATAAATAATCAATGTAGTTTGATATATCAGTTATGTCTCTGCAGCTATCAGTAACAGGTAAGACACACTGGAAACACTTTCTTTAGTTTAAATGTAGTTAATTTGTACTGAAATGTAAATTCAAAGTTCACTTCCAGCTTAAACAGGCAATAAGTAAACTTTTGCTTAATGTAGTTTTGGTCAAGATACAGTTCAACTCTGTATTTTCCTGTCCTTATTTAAAGTTTTGTTAAGAGAACACACCAATCCTTTCAGTTCATAGATGATGTTGCACCTCGTCATGCTGCCTTGCAATCCTTAAATACATCCTCGGATAGGATGCTGGTACTCTTCAAGTGTATCCACAGGACTTCCAATTATTCGTTTAGCAATTCCACTACTTCCTTTGAACAGGGTCCTCCAGGATGCTATACTCTCTGTCTTGAAATCTGTCTCAAGAGAGGCTTTCAATGTCTAACTTGTGTTATATGTTAATCAGTGTCACCTAGCAATTGCAGCAATATTTGATGTTCTGTAGTCCTATCTCGCCTTCATTCTTACACTTGGGTTCGAACCGAACCTTGGCTCCGACTCAGCAATTCTTTAGCTCAAAATCTTCTAGTTGGCTCGTGGCTAGGAGGTATCCCAGAATGCACCACTAACGTATCCCAGATCTTGTTTGCCGCTCGTTGAGCTCAGACGTGCCTCTTCTTGGCCCTGGCTAAGTGAAAATATTTTCTACTCGTTTTTCTAGTTATTGATTACTAGAGTAATATTAATAGAGTATTCATTGAATTAGTGATCTTTCATATCCTGTGTCTGTTTTAGATAATTTGTTAGCATTCTTTGCTCTGTTTGTGCTGTTTTGTGCTATGTGCTGATTGGCCATCCTACCACTGGCCTTTGTTGTATCCCTGCATCGCTTTGTCTCTTTTTGCTGTGCTAATTGCTTATTTGTTGTTTTTCTTTCACCAAGGGCTAGGCCCGTTTAAGTTAGAGGACCTAGTCCTCAGTTCTGTTGTTTGTGTCTTCTTCCAGGGCTAGGCCCGTTTAAGTTAGAGGACCTAGTCCTCTGTCTGCTACTTCCTTCCTCTCTAGGGCTAGGCCCGTTTAAGTTAGAGGATCTAGTCCTGTGTCTGTCTGTCTTTGTTGTTTCCACAGGACTAACCGTTTAGTCAGAGGTAGTCCTTGTTTTCTCGTTACCTGGTTCCTGGCTTTGGTGTTTGATAATTGTACAAAAATGTCTAAGGATACTAAGGATCACAAGCCTTCGGACTTTAAAAAATGTACTAAGTGTGCCCAGAAAATGTCTTTGACAGATGGGCATAGTCTTTGTGTCTACTGCTTAGGTGCTATTCACCTTCAAGAGTCTTGCTCATTTTGTTATGCCTTTAGTCCCCATGTTCTTCAAGAGAGAAAGAACAAACTCATTTTGAAAGGCCTGTTGAAGCATTCTTTTAAGGATGAGTTGGCTTCTTCATCCTCCAGTTCTAAGTCATCATCTTCCAAGAAAGACAAAGCCAAATCCACAAAAAGGCAGTCTCCCACTCATTCGGTGTTGTCGGAGCCGCCAGACAAAATTGGCAAACTGACTTCATCCTCGTCGGCTCCACTGGTCTCGGTGCTGACAGAGGTTTCTAATGTGGAACAATCAGTTTCAGCTGCAGGAGTTTCGGAGCTGATAACTGAGTCTTTGTCTTGGAGCCAGTCAGCTGAACTCCGCCTGGTCTCTCCAACTCTTAGATCACCCTTTTTTCAGCGATCTAGGTCCCCCACTCTATCCTCCAGGTCCTCTAGGAGTCTTTCTGATGAGGGTGTTGAGATAGTGGTGCGCAGACTACTCCAGACTTCGGTGCTGGCAAATTTACTTTTGGCTCCATCCCAGTCGTCTCTGGAGCCTAATGTGCTCGTACACCCTGTTGATGTTCCTCCTCCAAGCCACTCTAGTGCTTCTGAGCCAGAGATGTCAGTACCACTTGTCATGGAAAGGTCAGTTCCAGCTACCTCAGTTGGTCTCTCAGTTCCGATATCCGCTCCGACCCCTTCAGTGTTGTCCGTGGGGTCTAGGGTCCTAAGCTGTCTGGTCAGGCCCGAGGGGGATGCTTGGACACGAACGTCTTTGGTTCCGAGCCTAACTCTCGGTGCTTAGCATCGGGTGAGTTTGGACCCTACATCTGCCTCGGAGCGTATCTTCTTGGTATCAAGGACTGCCTCTGCACCTTTGGAGCAGGGGGCATTCTCAGAGCCAGGAGGATCAGCTTTTGAGGTGATGAGGAGTGTTCTATCCAAGTCTTCAGTTCCAACCAGGGGTACCGACACTCTTCCCCCTAAAGCGCTGACTTCAGTCTCAGCGCTTTCTCTCATCCAACATGGCAGAGACTCGCAGCTTCAGGAAACCTCCATGAGTGGTCCCCAGTCTTCCAAGGTCTCCCTGGAATATCCTTCTGAGGAGCCTCCTCGGAAGAAAAATTGTAAGAGGAAACATGTTGACTCCCCCAATGAGTCCATTACATCAGACACTGACCTCAAGGAGTCAGAAGGGTCTCCCAAGTCATCCTCTGATGATATCTCCTTCGCAGATATCCTTGAGATCCTGAAACAGAGAGGTGGCTGGCCCACCTCCTCCCCTTCTGATGAGGAGTCAGTGTACCTGAAGGCTTTTGGGTCTCAACCCTCCGCCTCTTGTCTGTCTCCACCTTTTGATGACCTACTGGATCTAGTGAGTCCTGATACTGTGGAACCGGTTCCTAGAAGACCTAATAAATTCTTGTCAGCACCTAAGGACAAAGATTTTCTCACTAAAGGCGTGCCAGTAGATGCCATGGTGGTGGCAGCAGCCACCAAAAAGGAACTTGCTGAAACTTCCTCCACTGTCCTTCCACCGAACAAGGAGTCTTGAACGATGGATAGGTACGGGAAGCATATCTTTTCTTCAGCGGCTTTTACACTTAGATTGCAGAACTACCTGTCTCACTTCACTAGGCTCCAGAGAGATCTCCTAAAAGAACTGGGAGAGACAATACAAGGTAACGTATCTGAAGTGGTGTCTGAGAAGTTTAACACACAGATGTCTACCTTAAATTCTATCGTAAACTCCTCCATGCGGCTGACATCTTATGCAGTGGATGGAGCGAGCAGGGCAGCGGGTTCAGGAGTTTCTCTTAGAAGACACTCCTGGATGCGCTTGTGTAACTTTACAGAGGCCTTTAAGTCTACATTTACCAATGCTCCCTTTGATGGATCTTCGTTGTTTGGAACCAAGGTAAAGGACACACTCACCAGGTGCAAACAGGAAGGGAAAAAACCCTGTCTGCCGTGGGAGTCCATTTTTCCGTTCCTTCTAGACCCTTTCCCAAAGGGCAGAAGGGCGGTAAAATGTGGTTCAAGAAGTCACAGAGGTTTTTCCAGGACACACAGGGTGATTCCTTCTCCAGAGGCAGAGGAGGAGAAAATAATGGTAGACACCGCCCTAGAGGCAGGGGAAGCCCACAGAACCAGGGAGACCGTGATTCCTTTTGTGGTCGTCCCTATCAGCGCTCCTGAAAAGGATGCCTGACTGCATGTCTCTGGAGCCAGTCGGGGGATGTATATCCTTATACCCAGAAGCCTGGTGCAGTATCGCTCAAGACAAGTGGGTATTAAGGATAATTACCAGAGGTTACCATATTCCCTTCTGTTTTCCCCCTCCCCAGATCAGACAAATCCCAGATGCTCCACCCAATCACAGGGATTCAGCAACTCTAGAAATCCAAAAGTTGCTCACAAAGAGAGTCATCCAACCCATCCCCGCAGACAAAGTAGGATTAGGGACTTACTCCAGATTATTTTTGGTGCCAAAAAGAACAGGGGACTTGAGACCCATCTTGGATCTCAGCAAATTGAACGAATCTGTACAGAAGTCCAAATTCGGAATGGTCACTTTACAGTCAATACTCCCATTTTTAGGGAAAGACATTTGGATGTGCTCCATATATCTCCAAGATGCGTACTACCACATCAAAATGGACAGAGCATCAAGGAGTCACTTACACTTCTGGCTGGGGGCCAGTCATTATCAGTTTTGCACCCTGCCCTTTGGTCTCACCACAGCCCCCATAGTGTTCACCAAATGCATGGCAGTGGTAATGGCTCACTTGAGATGCCTTGGATTCCAAATGTTTCCGTACCTGGAAGACTGGCTCCTGACTGCCACCACCAGGCATCTACTATTACAGGCCAGGGATGCCACCATTTCAACTTGCCTGAAGTTAGGGATTACAATAAACTGGCAAAAATCTGCATTATCGCCATCTCAGCATGTGAATTTTATTGGCGCTGAAATAAATACCATCACAATGAGGGCTTACCTCCCCATAGAGAGAATTCAGAATCTCAGGAAACAAATTTTGAGCCTACTTTCTCAGAGGAAGGCAAAAGCAAAGATGATGCTCAAATTGTTAGGGACGATGGCCTCTACAATAACATTAGTCCCATTAGTCAGACTGCACATGAGGGTTCTGCAGTGGTTACTTTTTGCCCAATGGTCACTGCAGCAACTACCTCTTTCTCACCCCATCCTGATAACAGAATCATGCAAACAGGATCTTTGCTGGTTGAAACAGTCCAGCCATCTGACCACAGACAGACTATTTGTTCTGTCTCACCCTGTCACCACCATAACCACGGATGCCTCCCAGATAGGGTGGGGGGGCATTATCTAGGGAGAACAGTCCAAAGCACGTGGCAGGAACACAAGGCTCATTTGCATATCAACATCTTGGAGATGAGAGCAGTGCTTCTGGCATTGCAAGCACTTCACAGCTTTCTCCCTCTAGGGACGATTGCTGTCCACTCAGACAATATGTCGGTGGTATGGTACATAAACAAACAAGGAGGGACCAAATCTTACCCCCTTTGCAGAGAGGCCCTTCAAGTATGGGAGTGGGCGGTGTCTTCCCAATGTTTTCTGGTCACAGCACATATTCTGGGGAAAACCAAAGTGATAACCGACAGGCTCAACAGGGTTATTCTGATGCCTCATGAGTGGTCTCTGAACACACACATTGCGGAACAGATTTTTTTGCAAATGGGGTCAGCATTGCTGCAATCTTTTTGCCACCCCTCTAAATGCCAAATTCAGCAGCTACTTCACCCTAATACCCCCGGAGTGGGAGGCACCCAGAGATGCACTCATTCACGATTGGCCCTCGGGACTTCTCTATACATTACCGCCATTTCCCCTGATATTGAAGGTAATTCAGAAAGCAATATCCTTGGGAAGCGAAATGATCCTCATTGCTCCTTACTGGCCTCGACAGATTTGGTTCCCCTTCGTCAGACCTCATCTAATGGATGAACCGTGGACTCTGGACCCAGTGCCAGATTTACTGACTCACATGTCAGGAGTTTTCCATTCTTCTTTCCACACCCTCAATTTGACAGCTTGGCTGCTCCAATTCCATCCTTAGTCAGGCTTAATGACTTTTCCCCTGATGTTGTACATATTTTGACGTCTTCTCACAAACCTTCTATGAAAAAGACTTACACCAGTACATGGAAAAGGTTCTCCTTTTGGGCCTGTGAGAGAAGCCTCAATCCTTATACAGTTCCCATATCTGCCATTTCGGAGTTCCTTACTCAATTGTTCCATCAAGGCTCAGCAGCTGCCACTATTAAAGTTCAGCTGGCAGCTATTTCTACTTTTCATTTGGCTAATGATCCTAACCTTATGGCGCATAGATTGTGTAGAGCTTTCCTTAAAGCGGCCACTTTATTACGACCTCCAGTCATGGATCCTGTGGCACCCTGGGATTTGAATTTTGTACTTCAAAAACTTACTTTGAGCCCTTTTGAACCTTCAGCAACTTGTGACCTCAACTTCCTATCATGGAAAACTATATTTTTAGTGGCCATTACATCTGCAGGAGGGTCTCAGAATTGCAGGCCCATTCCATTAAGCCTTCATATTTGGTGTTTCACAGAGACAGGGTTTCCTTACAGACCAACCCATCATTTGTTCCTAAGGTTTCTTCTCAGGCCAATATTAATCAATCCATTGAAGTAATTATTTTCTTCCCTAATTGTTCTGACAAGGCAGAATACAAATTCCACCAGCTTGACGTTCATAGACAATTGCGATTTTATCTCGACAGAACTAAGAATTTCAGAAGGTCAGATCAATTGTTTATTTCCTTTTTGGATGCAAGGAAGGGCCTTCCAGTCTCCAAAACCACATTGTCTCACTGGATTTCCAGCTGCATTTCCTTTATTTATACGTCCAGTGGAAAAGATCTTCCTTTCAAGGTGAAAGCTCATTCTACCAGATCTGTTTCTACTTTGGTAGCCTTTCAAGCAAAGATCCCTATAGATGACATCTGTGCAGCAGCAACATGGGCTTCACCTCATACATTCATTACTCACTAAAAAATGGACGTGGCTTTCAGGAACAGGTCTTCCTTTGGTTCCACAGTATTCAGGAGCATTTTCCAGTGAGCCACCCAAGATGAAGGTGCTAGGGACGCTGTCCCAAGTGTAAGAATGAAGGTGAGATAGGACTACAGAACATAAAGAAGTTATATGCTTACCATAACGTTTGATGTTTGTAGTCCATCTCACCCTTCATTCTTATGAACCCTCCCTCCTGCCCCCTCCTTGAGGACCTGGGGGTAGTGTGACTACTACCTTATCTCTATGTTGAGACCTTTCTATAATAGTTTGTTCTTTGTCTCTGTATATTTACTACTTGCAGCAAACAAGATCTGTAATATGTTAGTGGTGCATTATGGGATACCTCCTAGCCACAAGCCAACCAGAAGATTTTGAGCTAAAGAATTGCTGAGTCAGAGCCGATGTTCGGCTCCAAACCCAAGTGTAAGAATGAAGGGTGAGATGGACTACAAACATCGAACGTTATGGTAAGTACATAACTTCTTTTTCTGCTTTATACTATGTATAAAATTAGACATGTAATAATTGAAGTTACAGCAATTTGAATTTGGTTATTTTAACATGTAGTACTCGTGGGTTGTCTGATTTGCATTACCTTCCTAATACATTTGGGTTGTGGGGATTCTAAGAGAGGCTTTTGGCCTGTGCTCCCATTTCTTCCTCATGTAAAATCACACTACTGGATCTTTAAGTTAGGATATTCAGTGCACTGATGTGCGTCAGCTGCCTTTATTAAATACTAATTTATGTAAACCCTACAGTATTCTTATTAAGAGTCTTACTTCTTTTCTACTCTCTTCTGAACTCCTTGCTTCTGCTTACTGTCTTTCTTACTCCCTAGCCACGCTTTTGCTGCTCCCAATACTTCGTCCAGCATTCTTTACTGTCTCTTATCTGTATACTTCGTTCCAGATAATCTCCTGGCCTATAGACAGATTCTTTCCATTAGATTCTAGTCACTACCCAACTTAACACACCCCTGGGCCATAGCACAGTACTCCTTCTTGAGCAGAAAGTTCCCACACATGAATTCCTTAGACTTATAGCCTATTCTGCAGTCAGACATTTCCTTTAGCATTTTACTAGTCCTTTAGATCAGCCCAAGACTGCTGCATAGTACAGCAGTACTGATGTCTCAAGTCTGTGATTATTTTTTTTTCTGTGAACATGAAGGGAGACCCACTCTGATCAGTCACTCTATGAGTAGCTTCTCTTCAGTCTGCACCATACCCCCTTTCCCACCCACCCTGTCTTGTTGTATTTGTTACCTAACCATACCTATTAACTTTATCATCATCAAACAGCTAATCAAATTCTTCTACATGATATATCCAATTTCCCATTCCTGCTAGTAGCATACAGCCTCATAATAACTGTTTGTTTTATTATACTTAAATCATCTCACCTTCACATATTCATCTAATTCATACTTTAATTTTTTTCCATAACATATTACACAGCAGGTTTTACCATTCATCAGTGATTGCTTTAACACTGCTCTCTCAGATTGCACAACAGAAATTGCAGAACTTTTTAAACAGTCTAAGTGGCTGATACTTCGTTATACCCATCCTATCTCAGAGACCTTATGTGGTCGGTAGACTGAAACAAATCTCCTCCCTCCAACAGTCCAGCTGGCAGATGCACCATAATCTTTTCTCAAACACTCTAAGTGTAAGATAAATGTCATCTTCACTTCTTCCCCATACAAACTATTATGCAGATAGACTGTATCTTAGATCTTGTCTCAGAACAGTCTATATGGTATATAGACTGCAACTTCTGTCTTTTTCAAACAGTATAGGTGACAGATAGACCATATCCTCTCCTTTATCTCTGGCAGTTCGTGTGTCAGATAGACTGTATGTTCACTCTAATCTCACACTGCCTATGTATCTTCACACTAATTTCATATTGTCTAGGTGGCATACAGGCTGGAACTTCTTTCCCGTCTCAAATGGCCCAGGTGGCTGTTAGACTGTAACAACTCTTTTTCTCATACAGTTGAGTGTCTGTTAAACTGTAACTACTGTAAAACAATGCTAATTTACAAATTACCACAAGTTAAAGTAAGTAGTATGATCAGTTGCTATTCTTAAAATCACACTCAACTGCTTTACTTACATTACTGATACAATACTACTCCAGCAAGCAATTCAACAGACCCAGCAACTCCAGGTAATCCTGTTAAATGCAAATAATAATGTAGCATTTGTTCTATGAAAGTAGAAATATACTCACATATTTCAACAGAAAGTAATTCCTTCTGCAGACCTTTCTTTCGCAAAACTTGATAAACCCGTTAACAAAACTCAATGACTTTTATGTACGGGTAGTAAAACTGACTCCTTCTGATGTTATTCAGACAAACACATGGCCTCTTCAGCCAGCACATGCAAATGTTTTAGCTGACCTAAATAATGTCCATCCCATTATGCAATCATATGGCAGACCCACAAGCTCCATCAAAAACAAGTATTTAACAATTGCTTGCCTAAATGCATGCAGTCTAAATAACAAATAACCTGCCCTGAATCCTGGCTACTTACAGAAAAATGCACATATTTTAGCCATTACAGAAACTTGTTTGAAAGATGATTTCTGGTCTTCCCTCTTTGTAAAAGACAACTACTTGGTATTTAATGATGATAGGCTAAGACACAATGTGGAGGTGACACTTCACTTCTAATTAAAAAGAGTACCTCCGCTGACATACTAGACTGACCCACATTACTGAAAATGGATGACAAGAGGCTTAATTGCGTAATATTTAATATTATTTTAGGTGGGCATACATACTTATAGGTCGGGATGATATATATATACCACAACCTGCCACAGTCACAATTATTCAGCATATAACTGAAAATATGTTCCCTAATGGGCTTCATAAGGATGCAGTAGTTTCAAAAGACTTTAATGTCAGCATCACAGGGCTAGATTCAAACCTCCTGAACAAAGTGCTGCAGATAATACAATCTCCCACAAGACCAAATATAAAAACTTGTTATAGCTCCAAATGCAGCATAGATGTCTTCACACTGAAATACTTCTTAATGCCTTAAATGACCATTCTCAGTTAAATCAGAATGATCATTTGGAACAAAAAAAAACTCTTACACATGATCACAGAAAAAAGATCATTCCCAACAATACATTACTTCTCTGTACAGCATGCTAAATGCAATAGACTGGTCACCTATCTATAATACTGCAGACCCTTTCCCAGAACTAGATCACTTTTTCCATCCTTATTATACTTTAAGACTCCTTACACCGCCTCACAATAAGAAGGCGTAGAGCACAAAAGTGTCTGTTGCTTACAATGAAAATTAAAAACAAAATTAGAGCCAGAGATAATGTCCGGGGGACTGGAAAAGCAACTGCCTTACAACTAACGCCATAATAACTTCCTAAAACTAAGAAAAAATGCCAGAATTTCAATTAATTCATAAAAATGATGTTCCTTAGTCAAAGGCAAGAAGCAAACTGGACAAAACTCAATGTGTTTTGGAAGGAAAATAAAACAGTTGACAGTTGCAATCACTATTTCACATACAACCAAAAATAAATTTTGCAAAAAACTTATCTTTTGCAAACAAATATGTCCATTACCTACAGTATATCACAGTGAAAATAGTAAATAGCCTTACATCAAACTAACACACCTCAGTGGAGCAGAGGGATCTTACTTTCACTGAACTATACCCATTAGCCTCCTATGCAGCAACTTTCCACTTCTGTCAAATATCAGTAAAATAGACACCCTGTCCTACTTAAACTTAATAACTCAAGTGCCAAATACAAGCAGCTGCATCACACTTTCTTTAAACTAGCTACCAAACAAATGGCAAAACCCCTTGTTCATATCTACAACCTCTCCTTCACATCAGCTATTGTCCATCCAGCATTCAAACTCTCGGTCATTACTCCACTCCCCAAAGTCCCTTAACCTAATAGTCTGAAAGGTTTATTTCTGTTCTATGTCCTATTCCAAAAATATCTCAGAAACTGCAATACAAACAGTTTCTAAATCACTTCCATAGCTATGGATTCTTCTGTGATGCACAACATGGCTTTATCACATTTACTGCCCTGGCTAGGACCACAAATAAATTTACTGTAACATGAAAGATCGAAGAATTATATTAGGACTCTTTGTGGACATGATCAGGACCTTTTACACTGTAAACCACAGGTTGCTTGTCAGTAAGTTTCACTAATAAAGTTCTCACTTGATTAAAATTGATACAAAATCAGTCATCTGCTCTCTCCAACAGCCAGATTAGCAATTACAAAAATGTACAAATGCCTAAACTGGAGAATAGCCTCCCTTTTCTTGTAGTACATTTGGCCCAAAATTCCAACATGATACAAAGCACAGAAAATAACATCTTCAGATTTATTTTCTTAGCACACCCCTCAATTGCACCACTGCCAATTACTTGAAAATTCTAAATAGCTATTGGGGACTAACAGACACACATTCTTCCTTCTCAGTACACTGTTCTTCAAAGTATTAAAGCAAAGCTACAGCTCACCTCTTTAAGAGAAACTTCTCATGAAAGTATCTATCTATGGGCTCAGAAGGCCCCCCAAGACAACTGTCTCATTCTGGCATGCCAACATTATAAAGTGAATGCTAGAGAAAGAGCTTAATTGATACTGGAACCAGCTTCCTGAAATCAGTTGCTTTCCAAAGTTAAAAATCAGAACACTAAAACACTTCAAATATTCTCTAAAGGAACATCTCAAAGCAGAATCTACATACAATTGATATTGTGTCAATGGTTAAATTCTCATATGCTTAGATAAGCTACATCCCATTCCCAGGCTATATTCAAGAAACACTGCCATTGTAGTATATTGTTAATACCTTAAGTAAGCAACCATTGCTGTCCACCTCTCTCCCTTCCTAATATACTCTTCTAACAACACAAAAACTAGACAATCTATAGTTTGGACCCATTTACTATCACCACCCCTCTATGCCTTTGCCACCTTCACCAACTTAAAGAAAACTGATCCAGCAAGACTAGAAGCTTGCTATAACAAGATTGCTAGATTTGCTAGTAACTCCCCATATAGAGCACATCATTATAATGCCTTACAACATCTAAATTGGCTGGATCTACCTAACTTCCTTACCCTCACCCACCTTACAAGAGCCCACAGAATAGTATATCATTCCGAAAAGTGTCCATTTCTCCAAAACCTGCTTCAACCCCAATCCAATACAAGTCAGCTTAGATCTTCTGACAAGCTTCTGCTACAAGTCACAAGAGCTAGCAACTTCTGTGGTGATTCTATGTACTCCAATCATATCTCCAGAACAAGGAATCTGACCCCACAACATATACTAACTACAACTAACCCTCAACAATTTAAATCTTTGCTTAAGTCCCACCTATCTAAGAACTGGCTTTGTTTTTACCTAAATCCAGTCTGACCACTGTCTCCACTCTACTCTCCAAAATGCGTTCCTGTCAACATACTCAAACTGACTAGGTAAACCTTTCATCTCCTACTTATACACTTAACCACTAACACATATTCTTATGTATTCATATATAAAACTCAAGCTATATTTAGCTAAATGACATTGTTTCTCAGTTGTAGTTATGTTTCCTCTAAATATTATGATTTTTCTTGTTGAAAATTTTAACTATTATTATAGCTATATATGTTTTTCTTTTTTATTTGACAGTTGTAACTAATGTTATAGCTAAATATGTTTTTCTTATCATTCTGTCCTAACATATGTTAATTAATAATTTCAACTTTGATGCTTCTTTGTAACTTGTGGGGCTTTCCCCCATGGCTTCTACTAAAAATGGGTCTCTCACCCAGTCAGACTATCCCAGTAAACAAATATAAAATAAACAAGCATGAAATAAAATAATAAATAATGTATTTATATATAGCTTTAGTTCTGTACTGACTTGAGCTGTGCTATGCAGAAGTTAACTGTTGATAGTAACTTATCCATTTGATGATGTATATAGATGTACCACCACTTATTCTTCATAATTTATCAATCTATTAATGCTTTACTTATTGAGCCTGGGTCATGGCTGAAAAGTGTCAGTAGAGCAGACCACCTATCTGGTTATCAAATAGTAAATACATTAAAAAAATGAGAGATAAACACTTCTGGTCATTGTAGCTATAATGACAATCCCTACTTTTAGCAGTACCTTTTCCATTTGACTAAGCTATCACAGGATTTCATTGCCTTGATATACTAAGTATACATCATGCAACCATCAAATTTCTAACATGATCTACAGAATATATATATATACGCATATTTATGATTAAGGTTCATTTGACTGAATTTTCATTTCTTTGGGAAAAGTGCTTCATTTTGTCGAAAACACAAAACACTGAACACTAAAAATATGGAGTTACAACTCAATCCAGCTAAAAATACCAAATGTCATACACCCCAACTACAAAACCTAGATTAAGTGCATCTTGGTAGTGTTTCTGTTCGGGAAATGTTTTTTAGTCACATAATGTGTTTGGTTAGGGGCATGGTTAGGGTTAGCACTCATGAGTAAAGTGGGCAGGGGGAGCTTTGTCTCCCAGCTGCGTCTTCAGTTCTCTGGGTTTGACAAGTTGTCATTCATCAACTTGTAGATAACCCATATACATAAATATATATATATATATATATATATAAAACACACACACACACACACACACACACAAAAATGAAAAATTTGCACCAAGGTAAAACCACTAAACTTGCAAGCACAACTTTGGGATTCATGCCACAAAACCACCAGAAGACAGTGAGGCATAAAATAAACTATAAAGCACATGCAACCAATAAAAGCAAAGAGACTATTATTGAGCGCTTTCGTCCCAAGTTTTATTTAATCAGAACTTCATCAGAATAAATAATAGCCTACACAATCAACTTTAAATATACAAAAGCCCACCAAATCCATTCAAAAAGAACCAATCACTGTGATGACACTAAGAAGAGGCATAACCAGTAACCACTTGATCATTAAAAAATTCATAGTAAAAATATCTACTGAACATAAAAAATGTATACATATACTGTAGTAATATATTTAAGAACCTACAAAATAATAAACAAAACTGGGTGTATATAATTTTTATATATTATTAAATTAATTTCAACTTAAGAAGGCATTTTATAGTAATAGTTTCATGAATTCCAGGGAATTGATCAGCCCTTAACCAAATTTGCCATTTTAATTTTCTGTCTTAAGGAAAATTATTACACCCACTAACAAATTGGCGTAAATGAATTTGTTCCAAAACAAAAAACTGGAACTTCCTAAAAGACAAACATTCTGTACTATGTCTTGATAATTTCTTTTTAATTACCGCACAATGTTTTCTAACCCTAAAATGTAATTCTCTAACACTTTTACCTATATAAAATGCAGAACATGTACAGCACATTGCTAAATATACTATACTGCTCTTAGCTACAAATGTGTAATTCAAATGTTCAAAATGAACCAAATTAGAATTGCTCATAAATCTGCATTTTTTTCAGTTAGTGCAACTGAAGGTCCCAACTGAATTTTCGAAACATTTTTTGTCCCTATCTAAGTAATTTTCCAACAAACTTTTTAAATTAGAGGACTTCTTCAATACAAAATTAGGATGGTCACCCAAAATATTAGAAAGTTCAAAATTACCTAAAATAATTTTTCAATTTGAATTAATAACCTTCCTAATCTCTGTACCATCAGTAGACATAGTTATTGGAAAAGCTAAAACCTTGTCAGTAAAATGGTTAGACCTATTGTGCTGACTGACCATTATAGGATGAACT